>NW_019385614.1:79991-92244 GCF_000671375.1 Centruroides sculpturatus | reverse complement strand
TGTCATTTAAACTTGCATAAATAAAATATAATATTTTATTTTTCAAAAATCTAAATTATGTACTAATTACCAGATTAAACGACGATCGACGTCATTCGTGACGTCATTACAACAATGCAATATTTAAACAATTGTTAACAGATCAACAATATAATTTTTTAATTTTTCAAAAATCTAAATTTTGTACGAATTATAAGACTAAACGCCGATCGACGTCATTCGTGACGTCATTACAACAATGCAATTTTTAAACAATTGTTAACAGATCAACAATAAAATTAAATCATTGTTGAACTCCTTCTCGTCGAATCGTTCTTCAAAATTTTCCGTTAATTAATTAAAATCATTCAATTCTATGTTTTTTGAAAAGTTTAGAATAAAAAATAAAAAGAAATAAAGAAAGAAAACGAAAACTCACAATAAAATTGAGAAATTCGAAAAATTCCGGCAAAACAACAATTGCATTGTTGTTTTGCCGGAATTTTTCGAACAATGCAGAAAAATATAAACCAAGTTGCTAAAATTCGAAAATTCGAGAAAGATCAGAATACAATTAATAATGTGAGTGATTTTATTCTACTTTATAGTTTAAATAGACTAATATCGCTACGTCTATCGAAGCGTTAATATCTTCCCTCGCTGCGCTGAACGGGGCGATGTTCCGACGGGAGTCGGGNTTGTGTTGAAATAAGTAAAATGATTTTATTTTGTTTTACTACTATTTATATAAAGCCTAGTTCTTAATAATAATTATTGGATTAATGGTGCAAAAAGTATTTACCATAATAAAATTAGTAATACTTATTTCTGTGATAATTCCTTGTGTTTTGAAAAGTTTAGAATAAAAAATAAAAAGAAATAAAGAAAGAAAACGAAAACGCACAATAAAATTGAGGAATTCGAAAAGTTCGAATGAATACAAATTTCCGAGAATTTCGAAAAAAACGGCAGAAAAATATGAACAAAGTTGCTAAAATTCGAAAATTCGAGAAAGATCAGAATACAATTAATAATGTGAGTGATTTTATTCTACTTTATAGTTTAAATAGAGTACTATCGCTACGTCTATCGGGGCGTTAATATCTTCCCTCGCTGCGCTGAACGGGGCGATGTTCCGACGGGAGTCGGGACGCTATATCGTCCCTCGCTGCGACTGAATGGGGAGATATCCCGACGGGAGTCGGGGCTCTAATATCTTCCCTCGCTGCGCTGAACGGGGCGATGTTCCGACGGGAGTCGGGACGCTATATCGTCCCTCGCTGCGACTGAAAAGGAATGTACTGGCATGATGAAGGTAGCTTTTTTACAGTGGATAAATAAAACTGGATGATATAAATGGTCGTACGAATGCAAAGAATTATCAAGACATGATTGGAGCCTATTATTTGCCTCCGTATAACAGAGGAAAACTTTGCTTATCAGCATGAGATTTTTATAGAAGATTTACTCTATTATTTTTACCAGCACGGGGATGATAATAATTGGACGGTAATATTCTTTGTCGTTTTTAGACTTTTTATTCTTACGTATAGGTATAATCAAATTATAATTTAATTTATTCGGAAATGTTTGCTTTTCGAAGGATTAGTTTATCAGAAAGGATAAAGGTGTAGCGATGATACCTGCAATTACTTTGATTATGTCCATATTTAAATTATCTATGTCAGAAGTACAAGTTTTTAAGTTCATTATAGTGTAATAGATTTATTCGCAGTTGTTTTTTCAGTACTAAAGAATTTAGTATTCTTTTAGACGAATTTAGCTTTAAAGGTTGATTCACGCACAGTTAAGATGTTCTGTAAATGTTTCGGTTATAATTTCCTGGTTTTTTGTAGATTTGTGTTAACCAGCAATGATTTTATTTTAATGTCATCCTTCTATTTAGTTATATTATAAGGTTTATAATTTATAAAGTTATATAGTTATTTTAGTTATATATTATAAATATTTTTCCAAAGATCTTAATAGATTTATAGGAATTAAATCGATATTTTAGGGTGGGATGTACGATGTTATCTAGGCCCATTAGTAGCCATGCGGTCTTCGTTCTCTGAACACTTTTTTTTAAAAACTCTTTCCGCCTTGTGGGCACTAAGAGAGCCCCTTTTTGCAAGCCCATTATGGGTTCGGCCATGCCCACAATGGGACTTCCGGATGGTGAGGGAGGGGGCCCGACATATCCGAACGGATCACCCTTAATAAATTCCTGGGGATTTTTCGACCCGTTCGGATTCGAACCCGGGTCCTTCAGAGTGGTTGGCTTCCACCTTGACCGCTCGGCAATCCGGCCTGTTCTGGCCGTTCTCTGAACACGGAGTTCGGTTATAGTTCAGCGCCTCGCCCCGACAGGTTGGCTACGTGGAGTTTTCGGGATTTCATTCACGTCTATAGCGCCTAAATAGGGACCAGTTTCCCTTAAAAGACCTCGCTGAAGGCATCCTATAGGCAGATAGCCAAAGTGTTGTGTGGCCATAAGTAAGCAAAAAATGACATTACCTAAGTTAGAAGTATGCGAACGTAACGGCGGAGTTTCGTAGCAATTAGTCGAATGTCCTAGGAGTGTATAACAAACAAACAGGCATCCTCATTTATATACATAAGTTATTTGCTGTAATTCTAAATTGTCTTTGATTATTTTAATTCTTAATACAGTATTATAGTAATTATGTTATTTGAATTTTATAAGTATTTTGTAAGAAAAGCGCCGTGTATTCCAAAATTCGAATTTGAAATTAGTTCGAAATATCGAAAATATTCATATGTTTTCCTTTTCAGATCGACGAAACCTTCACCCGGATACGAAAATACAACCGTGGCCGCGTAACTATAGGCACCCACCCAAATAACTATATTCGGTGCCTATTGTCGGGAAACCCGGGAGGTGATGTACTGGCATGTAAGTAGTAGCTAAACATCATTTCCTTTTATTTTTTAGTGGAAGTTTTGTGTGAAGTTGCGTGAAGCTGTTGGAAAACTTTCTGTCGAAACCGCAAGAAAAATAATAAGTGCATTTTAGAAGTTTTGTATTATATTTTCTCGTATTCTTTCAGGTGGACAACAAGAGCCGACGTGTTCTCTGGAGCCACATGCTCAGATACATCGCCCCTGGTTCCATCGTCGTTTCTGACAGTGCGGCCTAATATCGCGGTTGTACGACGATGGGCTTCTCCGAACATAAGACCGTTTAATTAATCACAGCCAGAGGGTCTTCGGGAGGTAAGGAGGATAAACTGTGCTGTGTTAAGTGAAAGAAATGAATAAGCGTTATTGAAAAGTGGGTACTTTCCGGTTAGCAGGGCGCCAGTCAATTGATGCGATTTAACTCACGTGTATTAAGTTAATTAATTATTTTTACTCAACTAATTTTTTAAAACAAATAATGTGAAGAATGTGGAGAACTTTCTGAACGAAGATGTCGGCTGATTGCTCACGTGCATTCACATGAGAGAGATCGCCTCCCATGTGCGTTATGCATTAAAATTTACCAACGCCGAAGTTTTCTGATAAGACATTAGCGATGTTGCGGCCGAAGTTTTCATCTCTGAAACGTGAACGTAAAACAACCTCGCTATTATCGTTCAAAACATCAAGAAACAGAGCAGGTACGTCAAGAAATAAAAAGAAATTTCTTCTTTTTCAAGCAATATGAACAAAACAAAATAAATTTGGAAGCATTTTGTAGGACAAATAATAATTAATTATAGGACATATATTTCGTAAATGGACATGTTAACTGTACTATTAACCCGGCGTTACGCGCGACAGGTTTCTTACGCACGGTTAGGCGCGCGGGAATCCTTATCATTGCTGTTTCAAAATTCAATTTTTCAAAACTCATAGTTTTTTTCGCGATTTTTTCATTTTGGATGTTTGTGGGCATGTGTTTTTGATGTATTAGTGAAAAAAACTACTTCAAATATATCGTTTTTATTTATTCGTAACGAAAAACAAAGTCTCCTGTTTTTAGAAATTAAAAAAAAAAAATTGTCAACTTCAAAAGTGTATTTTACAAACTGTAAACAAGTCTGATGCTATCTAAGCTGTCAATCGTCTTCCTGTATGTGTTTTTTAACTGTTACAACAATTAAATTCTTTGTACCAAACCCCGGGCCAAAAATAACTCAATATTTCCAAAAATACACCATGTAAAATCATACAGCAAGTAGAGGTAAAAATGGAGATTATTGGCAGATAACATCGATAGTAAACTTCTTTTACACTGTAATTGGTTAATTTATATGTCTGTTATTAGATCCACCTATAAAAACAATTGCTGGAAAATTTCTCGCGAAATGACACGCCCCCGAAGGCTACCACATCGAAGTATGTAAACAATCGCTATAAAATCGCGTGTTTTAATCGTTTTTTTCACTTCTAATTTGTTAATGATAAGTCGCTTGACAGTATTTAGACGAATAAACATGTTTTCAACACCATTTAGTAATAAATATCGCCAAAAACTCCACCTTTCAAACTGTCAATGTTAAGTATATGGGAAACTTTTTCGCCGTTTATTGGCTTTAAAAATCCTGTTTTTACGCATTTTATGCTCTAATTGGTCATTTCTATCATGACTGACTCGATATCAACCAATAAGCGTTTTCTCGAAACTGTAAATCAGATCCACCCACCTTGGTTAGTCGCGCTAATAAAACTTACTCCGTTAGGCGCGCTGGGTACTATAGTACCCACTGATTTCCATTGTGGCTCTATGCAAAAAATTTTTTTCGTGCAATTTTGAAATTTTTTCAGTGCGATCTTCACACCATCGAAGGAAGGTACTGAGGGCATTATTTTTCAGCACTAAAAACATTAAAAAATATACGCTTTTAAACACGCCGGGGGAGGCCATACTTTCAACATAACAATATTACTTTTTGCCATCATGAATATATTTATATCTTGGATTTTTTGGACTACAATATCTATATATTGCCTACAGGTGAATATCATAAGCAATCTCGTGATAATCCATTACTAATTTCATGATAAGGTCCTTAAGCCTTTATATTGGGCTTCTCTGGGGGATCCGGAATCGAGTCCGAACGGATCGGAAAACCTTCAGGATGTTTTCGGGGGAGAGGACCTGGCTGAATCCATAATGGGCTTGCTAAAAGAGGCCCTCTTAGTGCCCAAAAATCGGAAAGAGTTTTAAAAAAAGAACTTTTAACATTTATTTTAAGCTCGATGCGAACATCATCTTCCAAAAGTATAAAACTAATTATTTTGAAATTATTTAAAAATTTAATAATTATTTTGAGGCTTGTAAAAGTAAATTTAAAAAAAAACAATTATGTAAAGAATCAAATAGCGTTACGTCTAAAACACAACATTTATTTGCTATAAGTAATAGATATGTATATATCCATGGTGCGGTTTTCTTTATATTACTTTTAAAATCAATTTTTCAAAATATTTCCTCAAAATTGATGAAAAAACTTTATGGGTTAATTGTACATAAATAACCCCCGTTTTTTTGGCTGCTAGTGTAACACCATGATAAATGCATTTAAGAAAAACAGATTCAACGTTAAAGATAAGAATGAAAACACTACATATACGTCGTTCCCCTATATCAAGGGAACATTTGAAAAATACAAAAAAATTTTCAGTAAGCATGGTGTTACACTAGCAGCCAAATTAAAAAATAAAATTAAAAACAACAACAACACCAATAAGTTCAAAAATAACGAAATACAGTACTAAACCAAACAGGTGTAATATACGAAATAAAATGTACATATAAGAACCCAGCAATATACATTGGCGAAACAGGAAGACAACTCGGTACCAGAATTAAAAAACATAAAGCAGCAATTAGACTTAATTATAACCAATCACCGTGGATAAATCACTGTAATAAATTTGGATGCACAATAAACGAAAAAGTATAAAAATTATCCATAAAGAAAAAGATATCTATCTACGAAAATTCAAAGAGCACTTCGAAATCTTTAATAAAAGCAAAACCATAAAACTAAATGATGGAATGGAGGTTGACGACGTTTGGGAGGAAATGGGAGGAGCTAATGGAAAAGAAAACAAAAAGAGGAGAAACGGCCTTAGGGGACATAACATCAACACTGGGCAGATGTCGATCTAAAACTTAAAACAGGTTACTTAACCATTGTATAACTATTGTATTAATTTACCGATGTAATATTTAAATTTACCAAATTTATAGAAATGTAAAAATCCTGAAGAGGGTTGCAAATTACAAGAAAATATTGCACCCGAAATGCATATAAAATAAATAAAGAATACGAATAAAAGCTTTGTCTCTGATTAAATGCGGTCCAGGCAAAAAAACGGGGGTTATTTATGTACAATTAACCCATAAAGTTTTTTCATCAATTTTGAGAAAATATTTTTTAAAAATTGATTTTTTAAAAGTAATATAAAGTAAACCGCACCATGGATATATACATATCTATTACTTATACCACATATTTTGTTTATAAATTTGTACTTTATTGTGCATCCCATNGGCATATAGGGAATATTATCGTTGTGGGAGATCGCCATTATGCAACATAAATTTTTTCTAGAATAAATTTGATGTTATTCTACTCGGGTACAACATATTATCTTTTATCTATCATTTTCCTTGCTCTTGTTTAAAAATTTATTGTTACCAATATGCTATTATTTATCCGAAGTGCATAGGAAAAAGTTACATCAGAATTCCACTAGTCTAGCCACATACACGCAATAAGCATATGTGTTCTTGTTCCCACATAACCAATGTATTATTTAAAACATGGAATCCATTACTAACATTAGACGGAAAATACAAAACAAAAGAAATTTTAGTCACGTATTGTATCGTGTTTACGAGAATTTTGTGAAGTGACTTTATTTTTATTCAATGACTTCTCAGTGTTTTAACAACAGAATGAATATTTCCCACCAATGTAGGATCGAATATTAAAAAAAAAATAATAATAATTTACCTACATAGCTCTAAATACATACATGTGAAAGAAAAGGCTGTACTCAAAGGTGTAGCCTTAAAAGATAAGAAAGATGGGTGAAGGAAGAAGGGAGAGTGATTTGAGGAAAAATTACGAAGGTGGGATGGTTGGAGGTTTGAAAGTGGAAAAAGGAGGACATGAGCTGCAAAGGGGAGCTGTTGGATAGCACTTGGAAATAAAATGGTATACACGTGCAAAACAATTTGTATATATAGGGAAGGAGAAGGCTCATAGCGTAATATCTTGAGGAGTCGGACAGATGAGGCCGACTTGGAAAAAAAAAGGGGAAAGCAGTAAGGAGTCCCTTTTGGGGAGGGGTCCTTGTTGACTCAGAAGATGAGCTGTCCATTAGATGCCACTTGGGCTGGTAGTGGTATAGTGCGTAAGTTTCAGGTGTTCCACNACGGTCTTCTAACGATCAAAGTTTGGTTGCATACACTATTGTTCTTACATGTTCCCATAAAAAAATACGTAATAGACGAAAGTGGAGGCCAGGAAAATGGACCACTTCTTCCAATTGGAAATAAATCTTCAGCACTTGGAAATAAAATGGTATACACGTGCAAAACAATTTGTATATATAGGGAAGGAGAAGGCTCATAGCGTAATATCTTGAGGAGACGGACAGATGAGGCCGACTTGGAAAAAAAAAGGGGGAAGCAGTAAGGAGTCCCTTTTGGGGAGAGGTCCTTGTTGACTCAGAAGATGAGCTGTCCATTAGATGCCACTTGGGCTGGTAGTGGTATAGTGCATAAGTTTCAGGTGTTCCACGAAGGTCTTGAATTCTTGATAGATTATCTGATCCTCAATAAGGGTGTATAGTTCGCACGGCCAAGGATACTCACGTTCCACAATAGTCCTACGAAGGTTTGCGCGGTGGCGTACATAGCTCTAAATAGGAAAATAGAAATAATAAAATACTTTAAAATGACTATTATCTATGATAATATGAAAGGAAATANATATTTAATCACGTAAACGAGTATAAAATTTGGTATTGGAAGACAGAAATTGTCATTTCTAAGGAAATTAAGTGACTTTAATGATTTCCATTTAATATTTCAATTTTTACAATGCGATATATAAATTATTTTAAATACATTTAAGTATTTAACAATTTCAGACATGGAGAAAAAAATCAGAATATAATTAAAAGTATATATTTAGCAAAATATGGAAATAGTTTTATTCGTCTAAACTAATGAAATGTAGAAAATATTTTCTCACTTTTCTTTCGTATTCTTCGATAGTTTCCGTGTATTTAGTTTCCGTGTATCGATAGTTCCGTGTATCGATAGTACACGGTGTATCGATAGTAGTATCGAATAGTAGTATCGATGTATCGATACCTACCTACAAGCCAGACAGTCAACACGGAATACTAGTACTAGAAATAATAGTAACAAGATTTATTAATTGAAAGAGCCGGGAGAGGACCGGAAGAAGAAAATGTCTAGGGCCCCAAAGTGGGTTAATCCGGCCCTGGCAGTAAGTAAGAAACTAAATACTGGCATGAGAGCTCCTCCTTTAAAGCGTTTGTAAAAAGATTGAAGNCTTGAATTCTTGATAGATTATCTGATCCTCAATAAGGGTGTATAGTTCGCACGGCCAAGGATACTCACGTTCCACAATAGTCCTACGAAGGTTTGCGCGGTGGCGTACATAGCTCTAAATAGGAAAATAGAAATAATAAAATACTTTAAAATGACTATTATCTATGATAATATGAAAGGAAATAATTATATAAAAACTTTTTACATCGCATTCTTTCCTTTAAAAGGATTTTATATAAAATCTATCAAAAGAAAGGTAAAAATTATTGAAAAATTTTCCTATCATTGAGAAATCATGAAGAATCTTATACTTTTTTCAATACTTTCAGTATTATACCAAAACAACTTGTTGCTCAATTGAAGATTTAATAATAATCGAATTTTCGTAAAAATTTGGAGCCTTTAATATACAAAATTTGGCACCAACTAAATTCGCCAATGAAGAAGTTATGACAATTATCAGAAAGGTAAATAATTTTCAAGAGTATTATAGAACATTGTTAAATTCTTTAAAACTTCCAAACGATCGCCTGAATAACGGGCTATAATATGGCTACTTAAAATGATTAGAACCAAAGCAATTTGTCTTAAGAGGTAAGCGTTAGGCGCCATCTGTTAAATTCTTTATCAAAGTGTGTAATTTGTGTGATAAATTTTAAAGTTAGTAGTTTGAAACAGAAATTTTTATTTAATTAAATTAATGTCCAATACTAAAATTATTATATCGCATTATTGACGCATGCCTTGAACTTGGTTAGGATTTAAATCTGAAGCTTAAAGACGATTCGAGTAGTTAAACAGACATTGATGGTATTGATTTGTTTAATGAAATCAATACAGTCGACACCCCTATAACACTGTTGATTATTTCGTTTTATATGAATTCCATGTTGTACGAGTCACTTAGATTTTACAAATATGTGTGCCGGGCTCTGAACGGCTCATGTATTTGTAAAATCTAAGTGACTCGTACAACATGGAATTTATATAAAACGAAATAATCAACAGTGTTATAGGGGTGTCGACTGTACTTCAAAGTGGGCCGCTGGTCCCATTGTGAGTTTTCCGATTGCGTTTATTTGCGAATATTCCGGAGCGTTTTCTCTGTGATCTTTCATGCTTTATCGTTGAGCTCTTAGGAAAGTGACTACCTACCTCCACGCGGTGCGGCCTGTTAGTACCTTTTAGGGAAGCCAAAGGTAGTTGCGACTTGTTAAAAGCCTTTTTCAAGGCTATTTGTTGTGTGCGATGGCAAGTAAGCCACCACACTTTGCGGTTCTCGCCCGGACAGAGGGAGAAGAAGGGCTTGTGGAAGAGACACAGGCATCAACTCCGTCTCTGCCAAGTCGGCAGGATGGATCGCTCGGCAATAAGGTCATTGCCGCCAAAAAGGTTCAAGATGAACTGCATGAGTATCTTGTGGCTAATGCCCATTCCAAAATTGGGACAAGGGATCATATTCCCCAGATATTAAGGAGAGTTGAAACAATTATAGAACTTTTAACTGAAAGTGAAGAACTAAAGAAGATGGTGTCCAGCATACAGAAGAATTTGGAAGAACTGAAGGTTGCAGAAGAAAGAAGAGGAGGAAGATCTTTTGCGCAAGTGGTCGCCAGTCCCCCCTTGGTTAATAAGAGGGCGGTGGAGCCAAGGGAAGTGGTTATTGTGCAGCCTACAGAAGGAGACAGTGATGCTGAAAAAACTAAGATGACAATAAAAGAAAAAATTAATCCTCAGGCCTTGAAGATTGGAGTTAGAGGACTCAGAAAATTACGAAATGGGGCTATTGCCATTGAAGTTGAAAAGGCAAGTGATAAGTTAAAGTTACAAAAGGCAGTGGTCGAAATTCCTGGAATGACTGCTCGTGAGCCTAAAAAACGCACACCAAAAGTAATCATTCACTCAGTACCTAAGGATGTAGAGAAAGGTGAGATTTCAAAGTTTGTGTACCAACAAAATGAAATATTGCAGGACAATAATACTGGACTTGAGGAATTTGAAAAGGGTTTCTTGGTAAGATTCCCTCTTGGAAACAGAAACAGGTCCACATCTAGTTGGGTGGTGGACGTCAGCCCTCAAAATAGAATTAAATTGTTAAAGTTAGGAAAGTTAAATTTGCAGTGGGTGAGGTGTCCAGTAGAAGATTTTGTTCCTATTGTGCAATGTTTTNAAAAAAAAACATCTAAAATGTATAAAGTCACTTATACCGTATAGATTTAACTGCTGATAGTTATATTTTAACATCTTTGTTATCTGAGAAAAAAATCTTCCTATATACAATTTTATTTTTATTATAAAAAAATATTCCGGGGGGTATTGTTTCCTGTTGTAAAAACCCAGTAGAAAAAAAAAATAATTTTCCAAAACAGTAATTTTTTTGTTATTTTCGAATTAGAGATTTTATTTTTTGTTATACAATATTTTAAAATGTTGCATCGTTAAAAATTTATAAAAACAGTGACTCAGAACATTACTGATCAGGACAACTGTTCCATGTCAGAGTAATGAACGTTACCATCAATGATAAATCTGGGACGTTGTATGCGTCATTCGTCATTCTTCCTTTGAAGATATAAAGCCAGGTTCTACAGTTTTCAATATCAAGTCCTGTAGGATGAAAAAAAGAAGAAAAAAACATTTTAAAACACATTGTTTTTAACCACACCAGAAGTATCGTTGACATCATACGAATGGCTTACCAGCATGAAACGAGAGCAACTTATAATGCACATGGAGAGTTGCCGATACTGTTACTCTTTTCCTAGTATCCTCAAACCCAAAAGAGTGAAAGCAATTAAACTGAAAATGAGGAAATAGGGATGGAGGAAAATCTGAATGAAAGGAAAAAAAAAAAACAAACATTTAATACGTACAGATATTCATGTAAATCTAATCATTTATAAAATTTGATGTGTGTACTGTACAGTACATAGGTAATATGTTGACTTGATATCAAAATGATTGAAAATTCCAATTTATAGAACTATTTTGTTTTCTATTTTAATATGGTTTATTTTTTATAAGTTAAATTACGTGTGAATAGGATGAAATGAAGTATTCATGTTTATTGATAACAATGAAAAGATTATTTTTAAACTTTCAACAATTTTTATTGAATAATTTGTTTGCCACATGTACTAAAAATATGGGTTATTGAAGAGGTTGGAAATTATTTTTCATTCTGAAGGTCATATCTAATTTCAAAGGAAATTCGTAAACTCTTACAGTAGAGCGTTGTTTATCCGAAACGTCTGTTATCCGAAAGAAGTCCAGTCGGGCTGCGTTTCTTTATGCAGCGAGAGTGCAGCGTAAATGACGTCACGAGTAGCTATCGCTACACGTCGCTGCATCATAGTTTAGAAACGCTTTTCGCTGGAGCGAAACATGGACGCCATAATCTAATTGGAATTAAAGCATTTAATTCCAGTTACAGCCGAAAATAATGCTTTAGTTAAAGAACTACAATATTTAAATAAAGAGATATAAAGAATCGAGCATTTATCATTCGATAAATGTGAACAAAGTAAAGAGATAAAAGATATATAATTATATTTAAAATATAGTATTTTCTTATTCTTTAGATAACTTTCAGAGTCATTTCGTAAGATGTAATCCTTCTTAATCTTTCCATAATATTTTTATCAACAGTCACTTCGACTTTTTTATTTTTACAGCATAATATCGTATTATACAAACAAGCGTCCATTTTGCTTTACACGTGTAGCG
>NW_019385614.1:74047-76208 GCF_000671375.1 Centruroides sculpturatus | reverse complement strand
AAATTCGCATCGAAACGCTTCGACAATCAAATCTCAACAATCGTTAATATTATATTATTAACGCGTATCGCCTACGTAACAATAGAAAACGTAAATACGTCACGCTAACAAAATTATGCAATTTTCACAAATAAAATATTAGTTTTTATCTACCTTTAGCTTGTGAGATGCAGATACAACAGGTAATAGGCGAATCTTTAATTCATTAAAATATCCATAAATCTATAATTCATACTCTAAATATACAAAATTACTTGTCCTGACTAACTTAGTCACTGATTCATCATCGCCCAGAGCAAACCGCTGAACCTAAATAAGTGAAATTTGGTACACAGAGTACGTCATGGGAATGCACAGTAAGACAGATTTTTCGAAATTCCCCAGCGAGGGGAGAGGGAGAGCATTAAGGCTTAACCTGAAGAACGACTTTTGAAATTGATTCCATACGTTCCTTTAAATTGATAACATTTCAGACATTGTTATAAATATTTTCATATGTTTCGATTTTTTAATTACACTATCGAAATAATCGAAAAACATGTTTTATACGTAGTAGCTATTGTAAAAGTATGTATTCTGCTAACAATTAACCTTTCAGATAAGTTTTGTCAATATATTTTGGGGATGTGTTTTGTCGTTCGCTTGGCACTATCTATGTCTGGAATGTACCGCAACAAATTTGGATTTTGAGGCTGTTAAATCAAAGTAGGCTAGCAGTGATTGGTCAAATCAAGTACGATTTGTGATGCTTATGGCATCGATGAACACATGACATTCTTTAAAGAAGAAAACACAGAAGACAGAGAAGAAAGAGGAAGAGACAGCAATCAATTTGAATACAAAGACAAATAAAATAATGTCTACAAGTGTAGAAGAATCGATAAGCAAGGGGATGAAAAGGCATTCAACAAGTGAATATGAATGTATCAAGTTATGAAAATAATGTTGGATCTAGAAAAAAAGGATGCGTTAACATGACTAATAATTTGTTTAATTTACTAGTGTGTTTATTATAGTTTGGGAGTCACCTGATCTCCGATTAAAATATCGTTTTCCGCGCTGTCTCGCGACTAATTCAAAATGGCGACCGGATGCGCCGTCATCTTGGAACCAAAGGTAACATTAACTTTAATGGTATTGAAGTGAGTTAAAAATTGGTTTATGTAAATCCGTCGTAAGGTGAACCATTTTTTTCCGTATATTCGGTATTATGAGTTGAAGTTGTGTTCCGTCATAAAGCGAGACAATATAGAGAGGTTGCGACCGACGTTTTCAACGCGAAAACGTGTATGTCGGACGTTCAGCGCCGCCTTGCTGTAAGCCGAGAAGTTTGACAATGGCATTTGGAACATCGAGCATGATTCCACTGACGTTCCAAACACCATTGTCAAACTTCTAGGCCTACAGTAAGGCGGCGCTGAACGTCCGACGTACACGTTTTTGCGTTGAAACGTCGGCCGCAACCTCTAATTTCTCATAGGCTCAATGCTGTTTGGCCCATCGCTTGTTTAAAATTATGCGTTAAATTTTGTAGAAATTTAAACAATATGTTGATTCGGATTTAAACAAAAACTAAATAATAATTTCCAAATATGGCTTTTAATATCTTTAAAAAGTATTTAAAGAATTGTGACGTCATTTTCTTTGGCGATTAAATGGCAAAATGAATACGGAAGAGTACAGAATTTCCGAAATAAAATATAAAATATTTTGAATTTAATACATAAATTTAGTATGTTTCGGCTATTGTATTTCTAATCGTATCAATATTTTATTGCTGATTACATAGGTTAACGGAAGTGACATCGTTTCTCTGGCGATAACTATATTTGTTTATTTCGGTAAAGTTCGCTTAAATTCAATCGAATAATCGATATTTTAGAATATATTTTATAAAAAATGTATAAATAAGTGTTATTAAATATTTTAAAAATTTATATAATACATTTTTTACATCATTTTGACGTCATTTTTATTTGAGGAGAATATAAATACAGTGGTACCTCAAAATACGAAATTAATCCGTTCCGAAACTGAGATCGTATCATGAAAATGTCGTAAGGTGAATCAACTTTTCCCATACGATTACGTGTAAAACCAAATAATTCGTTTTAACGCGAAAAACATACTCAAATTAAAGCCAAGTAATACATTAAAAAAA
>NW_019385614.1:63319-73556 GCF_000671375.1 Centruroides sculpturatus | reverse complement strand
TAAAACATGTTTTATAAACACGATTTCGTCGGTGGTTTTTCAAATGATTTCTTTTTTCAATGCACCAAGCAACTTTCTAATAAATTCTTATTTAACAGCGTAACTGATTCAACACATTTCTTCTAACAGATTTACTTCATAAACAGAAATTTTTAGAATATTCAAGGAGAAAAGATAATAAAGAAGAAGAAAATTGGCATTCTCTGAAGTTTCTCCTGAAAGAATATTAATAATATTAATGTTTTCTTAAAAACATTATTATTTTTAATTAAAATGTAAAGATTTGTTGATATTTTAAATCTATTTGATAACCATTTTTCTGTAAATAATAAACACATTCTGATTACATCCAAAGAATTGTTCTGCATCCGATGTATACGAACAAACGGCCTCTGCTTGGTCAAAGTTTACCATAGATCTACCTATCTGTGTTTCCCAAACTGGAGTACCGCAAACTTCTGGAATCTTAAATTAGTTTCGAACGATTGCCTTATTGTTCACAGTGTTTGTTTATTTTATAAGTTTTTTAAAATCACTATTTGTGTTATATCAAAATATGATATAAACATTTTGAATTACTTTAGAAAACTAGTTTACGTGCTTNCTATAAATAACGAAAGTAACTTAGTCTTTTATTCGAGGCTATTTATATATTAAATGTACTGGCTCGGTTTAAATTTGGGAATGGTGCGTTAAATATTCCCAGGCAGAGAAAGGGAGAAGAAGAAACACATGGAGGACAACAGCTGAGTTCGTTTGGATGTAAGGGAAGAGGATAAATTTCACTTTGTTTCCTTCGTCTGCCATCATTTATGGGCCTAACCATGACCTTCTCTTGCTTACTAAACTATATTGACTGCTAAAACTGCAGAGGAGATGCTCGGTTATATTCTGGGTTTGAAACTGTAAAAAATTTCCTGTATTTTGTGTTAAATTGTAAAAAAAAATGAGCGGTCCCACGTGTCCTGGATTTATGCCTCACGGTGTTAGGCCGACTAGATGTCGTAGGTGCTTCAGAGATCTCAGCGAGCACAAATTGGATGCGAAGGATAAGGCGCCGGCTCCGAGAAAGAAACAGGAAGAAAAGGAATCGCCGAGCGTTGTCCTATCCCCTCCCCGTAGAAGACGTGAGACCGAAACGGTGGGTAGGACGAGGTCGGAGATTCTTAAGGCCGCCGGACATAGTCTGGATGGTTCGGAACAGGGTCAGTCGGTAAGGACTTTTAATTCCACCGGTAGACGTTCCAGGTCGCGTTCTTCGTCAAATGATGGTCAGGCGAAGGTAAACAAAGAGAGTGAAGAAAGCAATGTGACCGATAGCACGTCTTCCGACGAGGCTATTTTGGAGAGGTCGGAACCCGACGGGGCATCCGAGAAGACTGAAGAAAATGAAACGGAAGCGCAGAAGGCAAAACGTATTAAAATTATTGCAGCGAAGGAAGTCGATAAGCAGTTGTCGGCACTCAGTGATAACACGGTAGAAAATACATCTCCGGATGTTGAATTTATCTTGCACGTGAAAACGTCCGTTAAGAGTAAAATTGATGGCGATTCCGAAAGTGTCGCCGCCACAGAAAATACCGAAACGACCGAAACAACTCTCGTATATCAGGATTCTATTGAGGATTTGCAGTCGACCATAGCATCCCAAAAGAAACAAATCGAATCCTTGGAAGAAAAATGTACTCGACTCGAAAAAGAAAAGAAGGATATTTTACAAAGGAGAATTGTTTCGGAAGCAGATAAAAGATCTTTAGAGAAAACTGCTTCAGAGTTATTAAAACTTAGGACAAAAGTTAATGAATTAGAAACTAATAACGTAGAATTAAAGGATGAAAATAAAAGCTTGAAAATAGAAGTTAAAGAAGTTAAAAATGAATTAAAAAAGAGAGAGACGCCCGAACAAGTAGCAACAAAAGTGAACGGCTTAACAGAAAAGTTGCATCAAGCCGAAACATTATGTGAGGATTTAATGGAAGAAAATGAAGAAATTAAAAAGGAAGTTCGTAAATTGGAGGAAGAATTAGAAGAATTACATGATAATTTTCGAGAGGATCAAGCATCAGAATTCAGAGATTTAAAGAGGGAAATTGAAGCAATATCCAAAAACTGTAGAGTTTTACAGTTTAAATTACGCAAATCGGAGAAAAAATGTGAACAGATGGAATTAGAAAAGAACGAAGCTGAAAACAGATTAAAAGAAATGCAAGCCACTGCCATTATTGATGTAGATAAAACTAAAATGAAAACATTAGAAAATGAACTTAAAGTTGCGAAGGAAGTTTATGTGAAAATGCAAGATGAACTAGAGATTCTAAAAGAAACAAACAAAAAATTAGAAAATGAAAATGAAAATCTTCGTACTCAAGGAAAAGGAAATAGAAGAAGTCTCTCTCCAATGCCAGAGGTTAGTTATGCTGTAAATTTTAAAATTTTATTGGTTTTTTATCAAAAAATTTATATTTTATTTATACATTGCAGTTTTATAGCAATTAAGAAATTTGTTCATTGTTACATAGTATTAAATCATATTGTGTGTCCGTCTCTCCTATTAGGGCCCACCAGTGGCCAAGTTTATAAAGCTGCCAAACACCGGTAGGTTGTTGTGGGTTCAAGCGTGACTAATAGTCTGGTCGTATGGAGTTTTCCAGGGTTTTGTCACATGTCTAACATTTAAATAGGGGAATTTTCTGTAGAAATTCTACCTGTGAGACATACTTCTCAGATTGTCTATGTGTTACATTGCCTTATCCCATCAGTTCTATATTCCTCTCTCATATTAACTACAGTAAATGTTATACAATTATCTTTGATTCGATTTGTAATATTTACAAAAGCATTCAAATTACACATTTCTTATTTTATTTAATTTAGTTTTGTTTTTAAAACATTCCGATTGCAAAATGATCAACATTAAGAAATATATGTTCTATCAAAAGAGAATAATGCAATTCAACATCTACAATATACCATAGTAAAATGAAAATAAATAAATTAATAAGCTATAACATTAATTTTCTTTGATGAATTTTAAAATAAATATACCTGTTGAAATTAATAAAATTATTTTTTTGTTTATTTGGTTCTCCTACCAGTAATTAAAATTCCTATTGTGTAGTTATTGTTTAAATATATTTAAAAATAGAGAAGTTAGAGACTAAACCATCTCTTTTTTTATGACTTTAATTACAAGTATATAAAATAGCTACAGGAATTTTTATTCACTAACAAATTTATTTCTTTATTTTAGTATTGTCGATAAATAAGTAAATATAGAATCTGTTCATTGACACCTTTTGAAGAAATTAATGCATTTTTTAAATCTATTTTGAATCATTCTCATTATTATTTCTAAATTTAACCTTAACAGGATCCTTGATTTCTTTTTGAGTATGTTGTCTCTTACTCTTAAATATTCACTCTTTTGTCTTTCATTTTAAAATTCCAGATACTATTTGTTATATATATAATGGTAACTAATAATAATTACGATCATAACACATATTTTCTAATTTTAATTTCAAATATTTGTTTTATTCTATTCAAACAAAAATTCTGTAATGTAAGTTTTAATTCTGGTTATAAGACTTGCTATTTTAAATTATTGTTTTACTCATTAACTTTATTTAAAAAAATTTTATTCTTTAAACCCATTGAAAACTCCACAATACATTAATTATTACTTGACTTTTAAATAATAACAATACTAGTAAATTCTATTATTGGTCTTTCTGAATTCACCAATTCTTAGAATGAGATATAAAAGAATGGATTACTATTAAATTTTAACTACTTCATCTCTGTGATATGTGAATATGTGAAAAGAAATTTTTCAAAAAAAAAAAAAAAAAAATTGTTCTTTGGAATAACTCAATTATATTTCACATATGAAGAATGAAATTTATTTTTCATTTTGAAAATTGTATGAACTATAAACTAAATTTAAAATTTTGCAATGGTTTCCATGAATTAAGGAACAAATGGAAAAATTGTTACAAGTTAAAAAATACACATCCAGGTTACTGGTTCTCTCCAGATAAAAATTTGTGATAATCACTCTATTAAGTACATCTTGACTTACCTGTGGAAAAGATGGACTTTTATTGATTTGGACTCCAGTTCATATGCATGCATGTCCAGCTCAAATGTTCCTTTCTATGGTGGGTAGTTAGGGGTATATATGTTACCGCTAAAGCTCGAAAGTTGTTAATGTGTACATTACCTAGCTAATCTGCAGATTAACTAGGGTGATCCGTTAAAGTTGTGAAAATTGTTCCATTTCTCAAATTACCTAGATAATGTGCAGAGTATCTAGGTAATCCGCACATTACCTACTAGGCACTCGGTAAAGTAAAAATAAGATCTTTGCCACAAATAAATGTACCACAAATAGGTGTGCTTGTCGCAAAAACCAATTGCTATGAAATTCAAAGTGTCACCAATCTTTAGACTGCACTAATAAGTAAGCACAATTGGATAATGTTACCTATGGTGAGTAAAATGGCAGCTCGTCTCTGATTCCAGCAAACAGAAGAAAGGAAACAGTGGGGATGCACGCTCAAACCTAACCTAACCTATTCTAATAATTTGGTTGGTAATAATTATGGTAATTTATTAGAATAGGTTAGGTTAGGTTAGAACGTGCATCCCCACTGTTTCCTTTCTTCTGTTTGCTGGAATCAGAGACGAGCTGCCATTTTACTCACCATAGGTAACATTAACTGCACAATTATATCATGCGATCACTAGAAAAAGTATGATAACTTTATTATTTTTCGTCTCCAGTTTAAAAGTAGGGTATTGTTGAAGTCGTCTTGGTCCCCTCAGTTCAGATAGATACTCAAAGTTCCGAAACTCCATAGGTGGTTATCTATATAATAATTTCCCTAATTGTATTCATATTTTAAACCGTTTGATTTTTTGTATGTTTTTTAATTGGTTGATGATTGATTCTATCAACTAATTTGTCAATTGTTTGATTATATTAACTTGATTCTTTAGATATCGAAAAATAAATAAAGAACAATATGTTAATTTAAGCATACAGAAATGTTGCTGCTGTTCCAGCAAAGGTCTTATTTTCACTTTACCGAGTGCCTAGTAGGTAATTTGCAGATTACCTAGATAATCTGCAGATTACCTAGGTAATTTGAGAAACAGAACAATTTTAGCAACTTTAATGGATCACCCTAGTTAATCTGCAGATTAGCTAGGTAATGTACACATTAACGACTTTCGAGCTTTAGCGGTAACATATATATATATATATTACTGGTTGCCTAGCATACCATACTGCTTTAGGTAGTCTTCTGCATACCATAGAAGCTGATACTTCTCTTCTTATACCTGCTGCAAGCATAGATTTGATATGAGTTAGAGTTGTAGTCTTACTTTTAAGGCTGCCTTAGTCATATCTTTGGAAAGCAGACTATTTTTGAACTTGCTCTTCATCCTGTGGACCAGATTGACTTATGTTCAACTACCTTATAATGTCTACCTGACTTTGCCTGGCTTCAAATTTGCCTATAGTTCCATAGTGCCACTAGTAAATGTCATCTTGAAGTCATTTTTACAAAATGACTATTTTGAAATTTTTTTTTTTCACTGCCTTACGTGACTAGATTGTTTGTTCTTGCATATATAAACCTATGCAAGCATAAGTCATTTGTATTCCATACATTAATGTTGCACGACTTTGCCTGTAACATATTTTGGTTTTGTGCATTTTGGACTATATTTAGCTAAATTATTATAATTTTTCCATTTATTCCTTAATTTATGGAAACAGAATATTTATTATCTGTTTTATTGATTTTAATTTATTTATATTAGTTATTCAGATAATATAATAATAAAATTTTTTAGGTAGACATTAAGTAGCTGTAAATTTTTAAACTGATTATAATTTATCAGTTTAAGAATCCAAATTATTTAATTACATTCAAATCATTTTATTATAATTTAATACAGATACTCTGTGACCTTGAAAGTGCATCTATTTATAAATGTTGATAAAAAAATTTATTTTTATGCATGGATTTATTAAATTTGTAACATAAATATGATAACATTTGAACATATTAACTGATTATTACTTTTTAAATTAAAAACAAAAGTAAAACAGACTTCTAAGCACTGATACACAATAATAGTTAAAATATTATCAGAGTATGAATTAGTTTCATAAGTGCTTATCTTTATTTGAAATACAGTAGAGCCTCGATTATCCGACTCAATTGGGGACTTGGGTTGGTCGGATAATTGAAAAGTCGGATAACTGAAAAGTATGAAAAAATCCATTATTAGTGTAGTATATTATTATATCCCATGTAATTAGTATATTAGTATATCGCTATTAACCTACTTCGCATTGAATTTTCATCGATGTTAAACCTAACAAAAATTTTTTAAAATAATAATTGTTGCTATTGTATCGTTAAAAATTAGAAAATTAAGCCTCGTTTAAATACTGGCTCCCTTTCATGGTCGATCAAGTGTTGCCAGCTAAAACACGTAAAAATAATATTAAAGTAGCCAAGATATAGCCAAATATTGTAGCGCCACATCACTTGTGGACATTTGAAATTTGATGACTAGGACAGTCGGTTAACCAAGGTGTCAGTTAATCGGGGGTCGGATAATCGAGGCTCTACTGTACTATTATTTTAGAACAACAAAAGAAGAGAAACTGGCAGATATAAGTTATTCTCCAGCAAAATTAATTTGTAATAATTTTAAATATGTAAACATATACTGATTTTAAATATTTTGAAGATGTTATAAACAAAAATTGTAAAACTACTTTTAATATATTTTTGGTGATGTATTAGATTAATTTTAGTGGTTTTGAGAGCTTTTTAAAGTTACTTTATTTACTGTTTCAGATGATGAAAACAAAAGATCCTGGAACACCGAGCAATGAAAGTCTGCTTCGTGATCTCTATGATGCAATGGAAAGAGAGAATGATCTTAGAGAACAATTAAATTTCGCAGAAGATGAAAGTAAAGTTATCAGAAGAAAATTATCTACACTTGAACAAGAAAATGAAATATTAATGATGCAATTAAAGAAAATGACTACTACAAAACAAAGTAAATTAACAAATAATGAAGATAAAGAAGAAATGTCTTTGGAAGAACTTAAATTACATTTAGATTTGAGCGAACAAGAAATGTCTGTTTTAAGAAGGAAAGTAGATGAGTTGGAGCAAGAAAATGATAATCTTCAGTCAGAAATTAAATATCTTCAAAATAAACTAGTTAATCAGCCAATGACAAATATAAAACTTCCAGATGTACAGTACCAACTAAAAAATCTAGTCCTAGCTCTTATTTTGAACATAAAATGAAACTTCTTGAATACGAAGCTCGAGAATTAAGAAAAAAACTTATTGATAAAGATAAAGAGAATGAGAGATTACAGACTGAAGTTCAAGTATATAGAAGAAAAGCCTCTAAAGTTATTGTTCGAAGTCGATCATTAGATAGTGATAGCCAAGTAGATTTGAAAAAGCAGTTGCAACTAATAGAACAAGAAGCAGCAATGTTACGACAAAAGACTTCAGATTTAGATAATGAAAATAAAAAAACTAATGACTGAAAATAAAAGACTTCAACTCAGAATTAGTAGGAAGCCACCTCTTGATTCTGCTGGAGAATTACAGGTGGAAAATTTAGAATTAAAAACTAAAATCAGTACACTGGAGAAAAAACTTTCAGCTGCACAAGAAGAATTAGAAAAAGCTTTGAGTGGTGGATTCTCTCCAACAACAATTATAGCAGAATTTAAACCTCGCCGAGCATCATTAACTGAATTAGAGAATGAATTAATTACATCTTTAAAAAAGAAATTAAAATCAGAAGAAGATGAAAATTCTTCTTTGAAGACTAAACTTGTTCAGCTTGAAATTGATAACAATAAAATGACTAGAGATTATAAAAAGTTAAAAGATGCACTTAATTATAAAAAGAAGCCACCCAAGGTTATGCATGATACAGTAACTAGAATGGAACTTCGAGAAATTGTTAGTGATCTTCAAGATGAAATTAGTAAGTGTTTTTTTCTTTTCTTTTTTTTTTAAATAAATATTATTATATTTAATTTCATTACAGAACAAATTGTTTTTAGGTTAATGAAAAATATAAACTGTAAATTTTTAAGTCACAAATTTAAGATTTTTTACATTGAAAAGTTTGTTTTCTTGAAATTGAAAACCTTCAATGCATTAATAATTATTTCCATGAATAAGTCTATGGGTTAATAACAAAGTAAGTAGCTTCAG
The DNA here is from genome assembly GCF_000671375.1 of Centruroides sculpturatus. Lineage (NCBI taxonomy): Eukaryota > Metazoa > Arthropoda > Arachnida > Scorpiones > Buthidae > Centruroides > Centruroides sculpturatus. The sequence goes on along the minus strand of NW_019385614.1, from coordinate 65,274 downwards.
TCTAATATACTGATGATAGAAATAAGTCTAGATCACTTTTGGAAATTTACTCATTAATAAAAACACTTTATTTATGATCAGGAGAATCATATTTATTATTTTACACTGTTTACACAATTATAACACTTCACATCTTGTGTAATGTAATCAATAGAACATGATAACAATGAACTAATTTATTCATCTAGAAAGTGTTTACATTTCTTGTTCTTCACTGCAGTAATGTTATCATTTAAATTAATATGTTGAAAATTCTATACTGAAATTATGGTGCCAAAAGGTAACCTAGTAGATTAGAATCTTTCTTTCTTGGTTAGAGAGGTTGAGATTCTGTCTTATTCTCTGACTACATTCATTACTGAGATTGAAGTCTACGTTATCCTAAAAGTTTATCAGAAAGCAAAAACCAAGACCCTCGACTAAATACTACTGGTAGTGGGGAAGTATTCTAACTGATTGATATATTTCATCAATGAGTTCACTTAGATCTCTAGTGCAAAGACATCTTCTGGAACATGTAGGGCATTGTGTAGCATCCATGTAGAACAGTGGTTTCCAAAGTGGATGATACCATCTTCTTTGGGCAGTGACTAAATCTTGTGGGGTGAAAAGAAGCAAGGGGCACTGGAGCAGGTTCTGAACAGTACTGTAGGCAAGGGTTGTGTGATTGCAGGGTTGGCACCACATCAAGATGCCTTATCAGGACTGACACCACTGTGTTTTATAGGACACAGAAATTACGATGGCTGTTAGAATAATACGAGTGGTCTCATTTGTAGGCAGTCAGATTTGGCACGAGTGGTCTCATTTGTAGGCAGTCAGATTTGGGATGGAGATGGTTTGAGAGACAGCTTACCATAAGAAAGAAGTACACTCAGTGATAGATTTTCTAAACAAATACCATTTATTTATATAAACTTATTTACACATATGTACATACTAGAATTAACCATATAGAAATCAACTAGATCTGTATCATTCTCAATTAAATCATGTCAGATCCCTAATAGAGAGAGAGTTTACAATCAAAACCAAGGTTGATAAATACCTTAAAAGTTTAAAGGGGTGAACCCTTTCCTCGGGACTTCAAGGGTAGGATGGGTGATGGATGCCACTGGAGAAGTTCTGAAGATTTCTTAGAGGTGCAGATGTTGATATGATGTCCCTGGATGAGGGGTAGCTTTCCAGATACATGGACAGGCCCGCCGTAAGCGGGCGTGCAAGGCGTGCACCGCACACGGGCGGCACGTCCAGGGGGCGGCAAATCGAGCGATTGGTCACGTAATAATTAGTAATTGTCATAATACCCACCCTACTTATAGCATAAGAGATGTCTTTGCATGGAGAAAAAAATCCGACTGGCGCGCAATTACTATATTCTTATTTATATTATAGCGTTAACAGCGCCTCTATTGGCATTTATCAGAATTAAGATGCAATGCGAAACGTCTGTCGGCAGGTTGAACCATCTGGCGGGCACCCGAAAGCCAAGTACCAATAGTCGTGCTGTATGACAGAAGTTGACAGGTTTGGCGAAAATAGGGAATCCCTACAGAGCTTCCTTCTCAATTTGTACTTGTACGCATTCGAACAGTTCTATTGCATATCAAATTGCAATTATTTTGTTAATAATTCTTCTGACATGGGTCGAAGTATAATTAATGATATTTTAACTTGGTTAGGATTTAAATCTGAAGCTTAAAGACGATTCAAGTAGTGAAACAGACATTGACAGTATTGATTTGTTTAATGAAATCAATACTTTAAAGTTGCATTTTCCAGAAAACCAGTCTAATGATCCACAAACCCCATTACAATATCTTTTTACTAATGACTTAATTTCAACAGTTCCAAACACAGCAATAGCACTAAGAATATTACTTACATTGCCGGTTTCAGTTGCATTTGGTGAAAGGTCCTTTTCAAAGTTAAAAATTATAAAAAACTATTTAATT
>NW_019385614.1:48683-63304 GCF_000671375.1 Centruroides sculpturatus | reverse complement strand
TTAAAAAAGAATAAATTTAACATGAAACAGTGATTTTAAGTCTGGTTAGTCTGACTCTAAGTCTGATTAGTTAGAGTGATTAAATTAACTAGGTGTATACCGTAAAATACGTTGATTTTTGTCTAAATTTTGATTTTTGATTTCTGTAAGATTTTCTTATTTTTTATTAACCCTCAATACCGAAATAATCCCGGGATCCCGGGATTGAATAAGTATAATCCCGAAATCCCGGGATTAGAAATAAGGACGTGGATCGAATTCCCTAATCGGGACTGACACCACTGTGTTTTATAGGACACAGAAATTACGATGGCTGTTAGAATAATACGAGTGGTCTCATTTGTAGGCAGTCAGATTTGGCACGAGTGGTCTCATTTGTAGGCAGTCAGATTTGGGATGGAGATGGTTTGAGAGACAGCTTACCATAAGAAAGAAGTACACTCAGTGATAGATTTTCTAAACAAATACCATTTATTTATATAAACTTATTTACACATATGTACATACTAGAATTAACCATATAGAAATCAACTAGATCTGTATCATTCTCAATTAAATCATGTCAGATCCCTAATAGAGAGAGAGTTTACAATCAAAACCAAGGTTGATAAATACCTTAAAAGTTTAAAGGGGTGAACCCTTTCCTCGGGACTTCAAGGGTAGGATGGGTGATGGATGCCACTGGAGAAGTTCTGAAGATTTCTTAGAGGTGCAGATGTTGATATGATGTCCCTGGATGAGGGGTAGCTTTCCAGATACATGGATGTCTTCAAGAATAAATCATCCAATATCCAAAATAGTGGAACAGCGGGAGAACTGTTCGAGAAGGTCAAGGCTTGTGACCAATGAGATAGCAAACCTTGACTCCAACCAATTTGAGATAATTGACAAACACACTGTCTCTGTCATCTTTGCTCTCTTTCTTTTATTTTGGGGGTCCTCTCCCTCGCTACTTTTGTCCTTTTTTGGTAATATTACAGTCTATATCCAATAGTTGAATTCTGGTCATTTGTTCCTGGTGACACATTCAGAAGATGTGTAACCTTTGAAAGAAAGTGAATCCAAAGAAAATTACAATCACATCCTTCAATCTTAAGTGTTGGGAAAATTATAAATTTTTTCTTTTCATAAAATATGTGAAATTTAAGCATTATTCTTTAAATAAGATAATGAGATATATATATATGTATTTTGTTGTTAAATAAAATTTCATCGAGTCCAGGCTCTCACAGTTGGGTCACTGAAAATGTCTTTTCCTTTCCTTTGTTAAAACAGATAAGAAGAAACATTATGTTTAATGGTTTCCAGATGTAGAGAACAAAGTATGATAAGGACATATGTGAGATTCATATAAAAGTTTTTCTATGAATATTTCAAATCCTCTCTCACACAAGGGAAAATGGCGTAGGGAGCATTGGGTATAAGTTTATGGAACCAAGGGGTGGTGGCTCAAAAAGTTTGGCAATCACTGATGTAGAACATTAATACTGCCTCCAGCCAATAGGGCGTGCACGGTTTAAATCTCGTCACTTGCATTGTTACTGTCAGCTTGATGTATACTTAACTTCTGGTAGTGAGTAAACAGTAGAAAATGAATGGGAAGTTTTAATCAACTTATAAAAGCATGGACTTAAAGAATGTAACAGTTGCTAAATTATGAAAGAAATTAAACAAATTAAGGAACAAGACAACAGGGACAAAGACAGAATTTTTAGAAATGTACACAAGCTTAAAATAATAAGTATAAAATGATGCTTTTTACACTTGTTGGCTTTCGTTTTCGATTTTGTAACAGAATTATGGGGACAACAATTAAGTTTTAATTACTCATCTTCAATTTCAACTATATTTTTGAAATTTTAGATACATAATAATAAACATAAAACAGTGTTAAAAATCATTGTCATTAATGTTTGTTGATATGTAAAATAATTTTAAACTGTTTTTGAAATTAACTGCATTTTTAAATATAACATAATTATAAGGACACCATATTTTTGGCACAATTCATATTATATAATATTTAGTTAAACCTCCTTTTATTTAAATAACATCAAACACTCTATCAGGCATAGTTAGAATCAATTTTTGCAATTGTTTCACTTCAGTATTTTCTCAAGCATCTATAATTGCTAATTTTAACTGATTTACTTGATGATAATGCTTGTTTTGACCAAAAACTATTTTTGTTATTATGTTCCATAAATTTTACTGTTAGACTAAGATCTGGACTTGTAGAAAGCCAGTCTAATACTTTTTTTTTTTTTGTTAATAAACCAGATCTTAGTTGATTTTGATGCACGGAGTGTTGCATTGTCTTGTTGAAATATTCAATTACTTCCGTTGATTAAAGGTCCAAATGTAATTAAATTATTTTTTAACATATCCTGATATATTGAAGAATTCATATTTTCATCAAAAATGACAATATCTGTTTTTTCATTGAATCTGAAAGCATCCCAAACCATTACACTGTCACTTCCTGACTGACTACTCATTCTAACTTTGGCTTCTCTTTTTTCACATCATGTCAATAATTTTCATAACCATCTGGTCTATCTAAATTCTACTTTTTTCATTAGAGAAAATAACTTTTTCTTGGTCCAGCTACTTTTTTCATCAGATAACTCCTTGGTCCAGCTCATGATAGATTTAGCCTATTGAAGTCTTTGTTGCTTGTGAAAATGTATCAAATTAGGTATCACTTTCATTTTTCAGTATTTTATATTTCTATCATTACGAACACATCATCATATTGTCTGACGGGGCACAAATTTTGGTAAATTAGTAGCTACTTGTCTAGTAGATAGCTGCTAATTTACTTAATGTTTTGTAAAACCCTGGTCACACTATGCGATTTCCAGCTGTGCAGGCGACTGCAACCGCAACGGCTGTTCCCATTAACTAGTAATCCCCCCTCGAAAACTGGCATGACTGCAACCACAACTAGAAACAAAAAGTTTACAATCGTCGCGATTGTAATGCGATTGCAAACGCCCATCCAATTAACAAACACCTTTATGCCAAGTCATGTAGTGACAACATTGAAAATAGTTCATCATCATGGCGAATAGTTAGAGGATTAATACTTTTACAGAATCGAGATTGATCGAGCTTATTCAGGCTTATTCATGTCAACGAACAATGTGTGACCACAAGAAGACGCGCGCGACTCGCATAGAAATCGCATAGTGTGACCAGGGCTTAAGGAAGAAAACCTTTTGTTTATCTCTGTCAGTTAATTTTTTCTTGCTCTCCACTATTATTCATTTTCCATAATTTTCTTGTTTTGTCTATACACTGGGCACAACAGTTTTAGAATGATTAATTATTGTAGCTATTTGTCTGAAACTTTTCAGCACTTTGTAAATCATATATATTTTGAATTTCAGCCTCTGAAATTTCACTATTTCTTGGCATTGTGTTATTAGTGTTTAAAACATAAACTGTTAAGATTTCAAAAGTTTAAAATGATTGGTTGTTTAATACCAGAATTCATCACACAGTGATACACTCAGTGTAACTCCAGTGATACATGTTTACAAAACAGTGAACATTTTCAACTGCATCCGGGTCTTCATCAGGCTATGGTTATAAGGAATTCAAATGCATGTGGAATGGAACAATATAACGAAACGAATGCGATTCAAAATTTAGGAAAGGTTTTTTTGTATGATGAATTATATTACCTCCAGTATTTGTTAAGAGGTTCATTTGTTATAATACCAGAAGTGATGTAATTCAATTTTTTTTTTTTTTTTAAATATATTTACATTTGTAGAGTATTATTATCCTAAACCAGAGGTAACCAAACTAGTGGTAAAAAAAAAAACAAAATCACTTTCTGAACAACCTAATATGTAATAAAAAATTGTTATTTCTATTTCATTTTTTATATTTTACTATTTGTAATTTATTCATATTTTGTGTCAGTATAAAAAGAGTAGGCAAATCAAAATCTAATTTTGAAAAGAGATTGAGAAGTAAAAGATGGTTATGAACTCTGTGATACACGAATGAATAATTAATGTTATGAACTAGTTCAGTTTAAATCCATACAAGTAGCATTTTATATTATAAGTTTTTACTTAAAACTCTCTTTGTCTTATAAATTTATGTTGTAAATACCCAATAAATATTAATTGCCATTGTTATTTTTAATACACTGTAAACACTGAAGTCATTAGAGTATTCTAAAGTGAATTTTAAATGATAAAAATCTACTTTTAATTTTTCATAAATGTATTTAGTCTTATTATCAGGTCAGTCCATAAGTTGGTGTGCATTTTATGAGCTTGAGAAAAATCTTGTTTTACTGTTAAAAATGCCAGTCTAATGTGATACTTTTTACACTGAAGTGTTAAATTGGATTTTATTCATATAATACTGTTCAGAATTAGGAACATTTCAGTTGTTTATTTTCGTTAAAATGGAAGTAACAGATGAATATAAGAGACATGTTTTATACTTTTTATTTTTAAGTGATGAGAATGCTACAAATGCAGCCAAAAAATTAAATACTGTTCATAATCAAACTGTAATTAGTGTAAGGACTGCACAGAAGTGGTTTGAAAGATTTAGAAATAATGATTTTAGTGTGGAGGATAAGGCTCGTACTGGAAGACCCGTTGACTTTGATGATGATGCTCTCTCTGCACTAGTTGAAGCAGAACCATCTTTAACAGTTGATGAAATTGCGGAACGTTTAAATTCATCCCATGGAACTGTTCATAGACATCTACAACAAATCGGAAAAGTTTCAAAGCTAGGAAAATGGATACCACATGAACTGTCAATAGCTAACTGACAACAACGTCAACTGCTCAACTCAAAAGCTTCAACTGGGAAATTTTACCTCATCCACCATATTTGCCAGATATTGCTCCCAGTGATTATCATCTTTTTCGGAGTTTGCAGAATTTTTTAAAAGGAAAAACTTTTGAGGATGAGAACAATGTAAAAAAGGCTATTTCTGAATATTTTGATTCAAAACCGAAATCATTTTACAAAGACGGGATTAAAAAGCTACCATCAAGATGGCAAGAAATTGTACAAAATAATAGTGAATACATTATAGATTGAAATAAAATTTAATTAAAATTTTTTGTTGCTTTTTTTGTAGATAAAAATGCGCACGAACTTATGGACTGACCTGATACATGTTTTAAAGAGAATTTTTTTTTAATACTGTTTTAATAAAAATAATCTTGATAAATTATGTTGAATATTTTATATACAAAAAGCATTTATCTGGTATTATATTATTTAAGACTATTTTTTAATAGAAAACCTTGACAGTATATTTTTACGAGGCTTGCTGATGAAAATACTAAAGAGGTTCCTTTGTAGTGAGACAATTATATATTTGTTTCAAGGCGTTGAACTTAAATATACGTCTAAAGTTTCCATATTTATAGATTTTGTGCTTTTTCATTTGCATATTATCAATATTTGTTTTTTTCATTTTTTCTTTCTTTTGCTGTTAACTGAGATTAATACTTTGGTAATAATGGAAAAATGAGACAAGCATCTTGAAAACTTTTAGAAATTAAATTAATAATATATATTCTGATATCAGAATATAATTTTTTGTTATCACATTTTCTGCATAAATGTAAATTTTTATATCATAATTTTATTGGTGCTATGCTTGATTAAAATGTATAAACTTACAAATTTGATATAAATTCATGAAATTGCTTTCGCTTAGAAAAATCAAGATCAACCTGACATAAATAGTTGTCAACATGTAAGTGCAAAGTCCTATACATAGTTGTAATTAAGCCAGAAAAGATGACAGATTCGTTCCTTATAAAACTAAGAGAATAAAGAGTTTAATTTATCAGAAAAACAACAGGAACAAAGTCGCACATTTCTTCATTTCATCAAAAAGTTTTTTTAATAGCTTAAGATGCAGACACAATTAAATATTTTATTTCATTATTCTTGACAGTTATTTGTAGTTATAATTTATTTAATTGAATACTTGGCATGATCATATCATTAAAGAAACAGAAAAGCTGTTATTAAGATTGCCAAACAGATATTTAAGAATTGAAACATTTTTGGACTGAATTTTAAGCTTAAATTGAAATAATAGACAAGAAACAGAATGATGACTTTCATATATTAGGATTAACTGATTTGAATATGAACCTGTTTAAAATGTGAATAGAATATTCAAATTTTCTTAGTTTTAATACAGAAAAATATTTGAGAATATAATTATTTTAAGTTATACAAACTTTAACAAATTAAGTAAATGAGTAAGTTGAATGGTTACACAATTATAAACAACAAAGAATAGAATACAATTAAGTTTTTCCTATGCTAAGCCAAGTTTTTTATTTTGTTAATAAGGAAGTTATTGTTTTCTTTTCCAAATATAAGGTATAGAGATATGTTTAATACAGATTTTAGAACTTCACTAAACATCATGATTACAATGTTATGTAATTCATCTATTTAGACATACATTTAAGTTTTATTTGTGTCTTGTTGTAAAATCTTTATTGCATACTAAAAAGGTTTATTTGTTTTTACCAATCTTTTAATAGATCAAAAAACCATTCCAGTTTGATTATTTTTAACTTCGAACAATTGCTCAGATTTATGTGAGGTTAATAGATAATTTTCAAATACAATCAGAATAAATTTACCTTGAAAATATTTAATTTTATACTAAAGGCATAAGAGTAAAATCTTGAAAAGTTTAAATACAATACATCTTTGTTTTATATAGGGATTGCATGTAACTGAGTACTGCATAAAGCAAAATTCCATGTAAATTTGTCCTCGCCCCAAGTAGTTCCAGATGATTGCTTAAATACTTATGCAACCATTTATAATTAACAAAACACATGTTAAAATCTGTTTTAAATATTTTATTTCATTATTCTTGACAGTTATTTGTAGTTATAATTTATTAAATTGAATACTTGGCGTGATCATATCATTAAAGAAACAGAAAAGCTGTTATTAAGATTGCCAAACAGATATTTAAGAATTGAAACATTTTTGGACTGAATTTTAAGCTTAAATTGAAATAATAGACAAGAAACAGAATGATGACTTTCATATATTAGGATTAACAGATTTGAATATGAACCTGTTTAAAATGTGAATAGAATATTCAAATTTTCTTAGTTTTAATACAGAAAAATATAGCAAATTTTATTAGTTTTAATACAGAAAAATATTTTTGAGAATATAATTATTTTAAGTTATACAAACTTTAACAAATTAAGTAAATGAGTAAGTTGAATGGTTACACAATTATAAACAACAAAGAATAGAATACAATTAAGTTTTTCCTATGCTAAGCCAAGTTTTTTATTTTGTTAATAAGGAAGTTATTGTTTTCTTTTCCAAATATAAGGTATAGAGATATGTTTAATACAGATTTTAGAACTTCACTAAACATCATGATTACAATGTTATGTAATTCATCTATTTAGACATACATTTAAGTTTTATTTGTGTCTTGTTGTAAAATCTTTATTGCATACTAAAAAGGTTTATTTGTTTTTACCAATCTTTTAATAGATCAAAAAACCATTCCAGTTTGATTATTTTTAACTTTGAACAATTGCTCAGATTTATGTGAGGTTAATAGATAATTTTCAAATACAATCAGAATGAATTTACCCTGAAAATATTTAATTTTATACTAAAGGCATAAGAGTAAAATCTTGAAAAGTTTAAATACATTACATCTTTGTTTTATATAGGGATTGCATGTAACTGAGTACTGCATAAAGCAAAATTCCATGTAAATTTGTGCTCCATCCCAAGTAGTCCCAAATGATGCCTAAATACTTATGCAACCATTTATAATTAACAGAAAACAGAAAATGTGTTTGATGCCACCCTGCCACCCTCCAGCAATAGTTTTAGTTTTGTTGTATAGTGTCAAAAGTTTTTCAGTTTTAGTTTTATTTTAACACAATTCACTGCACAAAAACTTGCTTTTTTCATCCAAATTAGAACCTTTTACTTCCATCTGATAATTTTTTTCACAAAGAGAGACTGTAATACTGTACTATTATTTTTGTTCCACAATAAATTTTATAACAAAAAATATTGATAGTTAGACTTGATAGTGATAGAGAAAAAAATCAAAAACTTGCTGGTTTAAAGGGATGAGAGTATTACTGGTTGCTTATCATCCTAATAGCAATGTTTGATGACAGCAGTAATTTTTAACAACTGGTTATTGGAATGGGAATGGAAACTTAAGTAAAAGATTCTTCTGTTGATTGACAATTATGTGGTGGATCAATAATTTTCCACTGTGTTTGTCTTACAGTTTGTCTTACTTGCTATGTTTTTATACCATTATTTATGTTCAACTTACCTTTTTATTAGATTATAATACTTTAATTTGCATAAAAATCATGTATTTACATGACTTTAGCAGATTAATGCTTATCACTTGATGATCCAAAACTCATCCACTCTATACTTTGAAATGCAGTTGACTTCTCTAAGACATTGAAATAAAAAAATAAGTGCAGAAAAGTTGTTAAAAAATATCATCTTTCTAGATTCTTTTTACCTTCTTAAATGAAACTGGAACAAAGTTATATTAATCATGATTGTCAACTGTTTTAAGCATGGAAGATTTACTAAAACTTCAAAGATGTAGCTGAAGAGGAAATGAAGGAAAATGATGATTTAAGTCCTGATAATATGTCACTATCTTATTTCAAAACATGGATGAAAATTGACAAAGGTATCTGCTTCTGAAAAACTCCTTACAGAAGAAGAAATCTGTTCTGCTGTAATAGAAGAAGTCGCTACAATACACAGAATGTTGGAGCAGCTGAAGAAAGTGATGAGGAGGTTGGCATAATTAACTCCCCAAAAACTTCCAAAATGCAGTGCATGTTAAAGGTGTTACAAAGTGATACATATTTATCAAATGATTTTACAATGCAATATTTGTTTGAATACTTTATCAATGAGTTTTATTACATATAGACTATTAAAATAAAATTTTTACTACTATGTACCAAACAGGATAGTGAAAATTATTGTTTTAAAGTTTTCTGTCTTATATTCAAAATGTACTGTATATGTAAATCCAAATAAAATCCCAAAAGCACTTAATAATATCTATTTTTTATTTAATAAAATAAATCATCTCCCATATACTGATTTCAGTGAGGTGACAAGGGTGAGATTTGTATTCCCTGATTTTATATATTAAACATTTTGATCAGTTGTTACTTTATAATTATTTTAATAAATTCCTTTTACCACGAAATTTTTGAGCACCCCAAGTATTACAGTACTTGCAATAAATTTTTATCTGTTTTTTACTAAGTTTTCAATTGAGTTTAACACAGTTTGGTTTTCCTCATACCATAAGTGCAGTTTAGCTGTTGAAGAAATTTTATTTAATTGTTTTATTTATTTTAAATTTCAGTGCAAAAAAATTGTTATATAGTTTTTCACTGTAATTGTCTATTATTTTTACAGTTTATATTACTTATTACGTCTTTATATCAGTGTTTATGTTTTAACTTACTTTTATATTAGATTATAAATACCATTATTTGTCATGTATATTTTATTTGTAACTATCACTTTTATACCAGACATGCAAGTAGGCTCTATTACCTGGGTCACACTAAGATCCCTGCACCCTCTTGTTCCAGAGGTTGTGAATTTTACAATGCACCATGAGACCATCCATGTCACTGCCAGTCTGCCTTTCTTCTCAGTGCCCTTTCACCTGGTGCTCAGGTCACATGCCCCACTTGTATTCCCTAGTTGTGTCTTTGTTTACACTGACATATATATATATACATACATAAATACATATATATATATATATATATATATATCACTTAGTGAAAAGGTAAAAGCTAAAGACATTAACATAAACAGATCACTTTAGTTTTTACTGAATATTTCTTTCCATTGTATAGTACTTGTTCATTGTATATTTTAATGGCTAAATTGTTTATTGAGTGTGGAGTAACATGCTTTTGCATTACTTTTATATTGAATAATAAAATAAAAAATTTTTTTATAACAGATGATTTGCAAATAACTTTAAGAGGAAGAGAAGCATTTCAGGAAACCATTGAAGAAGAAGTAGAAAAATATAAGAGAGAATTGATTTCTTTACAAAAAGATCTTGAATATAAAGAAAGTAGGCTGACCAGTGAAAATGAAAATAAACAAAAAGAATTGGAAGATTTGAGAAAGGAATTTTTAAATGAAAAGAATAAATCAGAAAAATTACAGCAAAAGTTAAAAGAATTAGCTTCGTCTAAAGGAACTGAACTAGAAACATTAACTAATATCGATACTTTAAAAGCTGAACATAAAGAATTAACTCAAAAAGTTAACAAGCTTGAGAAAAGTTTAAAAACAAAAGAGAACCATTGTCATGAAATTCAGGAAAAATTAGATTCTGCAACTGCATCGAAGAAAGAAATTTTGAATGAAAATAAGCAATTAAATTCAAAATTAACTGAACTGGATAAAGAGGTATAGTAATTTAAATTATATCAAAATTTTTAAATCATTGTTTACATATTTTATTTTATTTATTTATGAAAATAAGTCAATAACAAAATTTAAAATTGATTAAATAAATATAGGCTATTACTGTAATATACATAATTTATTCCAATAAACAGTGCAATCTCTATAACTTAAATTTCATCTTCAGCTGCACTGTTCACTAGGGGCACTTACTATAAGAGGATGTTATTTATACTGAATTTATTTGAATAATAGTCATGACTATTATTAAAACAACCAAATTTATTTCCTGTGAGGACAACCATTATTTTACAGCATTAAAACTACTTCCAGTATACTTGTTAAATGTCAACTCAAGTTTATAATACGTTACACACTCATTCATTCTAAAACTACACGCTGTGAACTTGTAAATTTGTCTTCTTTAATTAAACACTCTAGCCCATATGTTTGTAATATCCACAACTAGTATTCAAGGACGATTACTATTTCTATTCTTTGAGAATAAGGTATGACTATTAATAGAATAAATCTGGTAATTTATTTTTCACTTTATCATTATTCAAACAACAATGCAACCAACTTAAATTTTATTTCAATACATGGCAAGAAATATTATATTTCGGTAGCAGTGGCATTGTTGACATTGTGCACATACTTTTCCAGTTTATAATAAACCTTTATCTTTCTCCAATGCACAGCATACTTACTATTAGAGGGTACTATCTATAACTTTTTCATCTTGCAGCTAGCTGTTTATCGACTGGTGCTTACCTATTAAAGGGAACTGTTCATTAGAATAAAAGTTTTATAAATTTTTAGTTTGCAAAATTTGTAGCAAACTCTATGTTATTTTAAATTTATAAAAATAAAATAATTCATGATTATCAATAAAATCTATTTATAATAGAAACTCTTATCCATTAGAGATTGGAACTGAGGATGTGACAGATAAGAATAAAATTCCCCTATCAGTACAAAAAATTAATTTACAATCTGTAATTAATACACAACTCTATACTTACAGTATTGTACAATGAACCAACTGTTTATTTGCTGTATAGTGCAGTATTTACATAATTTACATACAGTGCAGTACCTTAAATACCATACTGTACAGAAATAAAGACTTACTGGAAGTAATTCAGTAAAATGCAGTACAATATGTATTTCATTATGGTAATAGCAAAAAACAAAAAAAATACAGTAACTTTGCTGTATTCTGTAAAAATGGATTATTGAGTTTTTACAGTATCTGTTTATTGAATTTAAAGGATATTTCTTTCATTTAATACAATATTATATTTATTACTAGCTTACCCGTCGCGCATTGCTGCAATCTCAGAAGAAAGGAAATTCAAGCAAACTCGTTATGATAAAATTCAATTTACATTTTATCATTTTTATTGAAACTTATTATTATTATTCATTTTCATCGGGAAAACATTTCAAAGTGTCGTTTCAATTCTATTTATTTATTGGAGTGTTTGTGGATACACGATATTTTTTGTTTTTCCGTCTGGTGCGTACACGAATAAATCGGAAGGTTTTTCGACGCGTGAGCCGGCCACATACAGTTGTCCATGCGAGAAGCACGGATTCTCCAAATTTAGCCCACACACTCGCAGCGATTGTCAGAAGTGCGATATTCCCCATTTTTATATATATTTTTAAATCCTTTATAATTTTAATTATTTAATTGCTCCTTCCTCTCTTCCTTGGCATGTTGTGAAATTTCTGATAGTTGGATAATAAACCGTTTTATTGTAATTTGTCTTTTTAAATTATTAGATGATATTAAAATTTGGAAAAGGGGATCCCTAGATCGGTAAAATAGGCGAATTTCCTTCTACAACTTCGGTTGTTGTTCGGTATACAGTTAAAGTTTTAACAAAGTTCGAGCGAATACGTAATTAGCAAAAAAAAGTTGAAATAAAGTGATTAAACAAAAATTATAACAAATATCGTAAATAATAAATGCATATATAGAGATATTTTTTGGAGGGGGGAAATGGTCTTCACAATTTGAAATTGATCGAACACACTGTGCTCGAATGCTCGTGTAAACGCGCGCCATCTATTTTAGGGTAAATGCCAGAAACCTTCGCGGGAGTGTATTAAAAAAAAACTTCCCAAAGCTTCAAGGCAATCGTACTATGCCACAAACCTTCGCTGGAGTATATTAAACAACTTCCCACAGTTTCACGGCAATCGGATAAACGGTGTGGTAATGCATGAAGGACACACACACACATACATACATTCATTTTTATATATATAGATTACTGTACAGAACTCTTAACTATAATGACAATAATTTGTAATGTTAAAAAAAATATTAAGAATATAATGAGCTTTATTATTTTCTTATTCATAACTATCATCTGTTACTATAATAATAGATAATTATATAAATACAAGTATCCCTCATATAATACAGTAGTTATGTTCCAAAAAACTGCCTTGTTCGGTGAATCCATGCTATACAAAACAAAGGACTAGTGCAATACAGGGTTGGGTTCCAAAAATTAACAGAAGTATACTATTCTTTTTTGTTACGAAGATAAATATGTTTATTAAAGCAACCAATAATTTATTTTCAATCAATAATTAATCAACAGTCACAATTAAAAGTACACAGCCATATTTTAATGTTAACTTTAGCTAAATGAGGGCATTTTTTATTTTTACAAAGCTTTCTGAGCTTTTTTTATTGATCTTGATTAGAAATATCAGTAACGTCTTTATTTTTTTCATTTTTATCATAAAAAGTTTTTATATATAACAAAATAAAAATATGTTATTAATCAAAAATTTGTTTTAATGTTTGTTCAATTGAAGACAGTGATTTTTTTCTAGAATTTGTATTCGAATACCAAATTGCTTAAGTTGGGGACAGTTTGAGTACTGAGATACTGCTGTATTTTTGTCGTTTTTACGATTACTTACTATGGTTAGAAAAGGTTAATAACACCTAAAAATGTTTAAATAAACTTTATTGAACACAAAGATTAATGTATAAAAACAAAACACAGTGACAGTTTTAAAGACTAAAATCTGAAAGCAACAACACCTGGTTGATAAGAAAGCTAGGATGAGGAAGAAAAAAATAGCAATATCAGTTTTCATTAAACTAGACTCAAAAGATACAAAATAAATTGAAAATTTCAATATTATAAAATTCATGGACAAATTTGAGATAACACATATGCTTACTTGAAAAAAATATATTGAATAAAGGCATTTGCATTTAAAAGTTGCAAAAGTTTGTGTGAAGGATTTCCCAAATTCTTGAACTGTGTTAGAGCAAAACTGGAAACTGTGTTGTATGAAGGATAACTCTAATGAATTTTTTCAAATATTATATAACAGTTTGATTTATATTACTATATAACATTCCAAATATAAAAATAATTGCTTAAAAAGTTTTTTGATTTAAATAATTATATTTAGTTCATGATAATGATAACTTTAGTTTTTAATCCAAAACTAAAGTTTTAAGTCTTCTCAGTTTCATTTATTTATTTATATGCATTCAATTTGTGCTTAATAATAATTTATATGACTATAGAATTATTGCAACAGTGTAATTTTTCTTCTTTATTGTATTGCATTACCGATAGTATACTACATTATTGATACTTTGAGTTTCAGGATTGTATTTGTAGTCTTGGAACCTTCTTGAGATATGGTGTACATCAAAGAAAGATGTTTAGAATATGTAGTAATGGCTCTGTTTTAAGTCAACGATACAATCAACACACTTGGTTTTTTTGTTTTTTTACTTTTCTGCTCTATGGACACTAAGATGGCTACTTGCATTTTTACAAATCATTGAAAGTTGAATTATGTAGTTGTTTTTTTGCACATTTATTAAGTTTGCTTTGGCTTAGAGACATATTAAAATGACTTACACCCTATGAGATATTGTTAAAAAATACCAGAACACTAATTTCTAACTCACAAGTGCACAGTTTATTAAAAGGAAAAGTAGTTTTTATGGTTACTTTTTTATCATTTATTTATGTATTTAACTTAAAGTATGTAAATCAAAATTGAAATTATTAATAAATTAATAATAAATTGTTAAAGTTTGTTAGAGAAATTCTCAAATCAAATCA
>NW_019385614.1:35642-44577 GCF_000671375.1 Centruroides sculpturatus | reverse complement strand
ATTATTCCCAAAAAATTATACGTGTTTTGGAAATGTTGAGTGGAATTAGTCTAGAATCGGTTAATTTTATAGAAGAAAACCTTTCGAACAGCCTTAGTCCGTAAAGTTCCCACCTATCGGGCTGCGATTGGCTCATTCCTACAACGTAATTTTCGGTTAGCGTGGAACGTATCTAAGCGTTATAGGGGGGTCTACTGTAATTAATTTTATTTAAAAATTTCACAAAATGAAAATAGATTTCATTAAATTGAGAATTTTGCTAAGTAAAGTTTAATATAAACTGTAGATACTTAGTTGTAGATTTTAAGAAAAATTGTTAAACAAGATAAGAATTTGTTTTAATGAAATGAAAGTCTTGTTAAATGATATTTTTACATGAAGTGAGAAAAGAAATGTTTTTATTTCATCTACATTATCTTTAATTAGAAATAAAGCTTTGTGTTTACAAAATGGCATGCTAAATAGTCAATTATGCAAATTGATTTGTGATGATAACAAAAGTAACAAACCTAAAGTTAGAAAAAAAGTTTGTTGTTTTCAGGTATCAGATAAACCCATGCTTTTTGGATTGATTTCAAGTGTTATCAGTTAATCCTAAACTTTACTCATTGTTAAATATCCTACCAATGACAAGTAAATGGAGACAAAGCACTTATAATTGTTTACTAGAATTATATTGTATCTTCATAAGTTTATTGATTTTTGCTCATTTGTCAAAAGTAATTAGCGTATTTTGATGCAAGTGAAGCAGAAGTGTGAAAACTGTTAGAATTTGAATTCGAGCAGTTAGCATTCTCAGTCTGAAAGTGTGCTTCAGAAGAAGATATCAATAGCCCTGTTGTCACAGCATCTCCATCAAGCAACTGATATTTTGTCATCGTCATTAATTTTCTTTTAAGGATTTATAATAAAATTTTATTGCATACTTTTCCAATAGATATTACAATATTTGAAAGATTACCGTATGTAACATTAGCAAAATATACTTCTGTACATTTTTTGTTGTTTCATTCATTCTTTCTTCCTTTTTTTTCTGTACACTTTACAATACAATATGCAATGTTACTCACTGTATAACCTTGCATATAGCCTATTTTTATTTATTTTCAGTATTTATTTTTATTTTCTACTTACAATGTGTTTTTTGGAACATAACCCCATTGTAAGTTAAAGAAGACTGTATATAATTATATAAGGAAATCGGATATACATCATATATTTATTCATGTTGCTTCTAACACTTTTGATTAAAGTGTTGACTTCTTATAACTATTGTGAAATAACTCCATTCTTTATTTAAATTAATATATAGTGTTTAAAATGAGAGTAAGCAAAATACATGCTTAAAATTTGGACTTTGATAATTATTTAAATGAATCAGTTGAAATTTTTAATTCATCCTTCAATAGCAGTCATATTTTATGAATTAATAGATTTTATTATTTGAGTACTGTTACATATATATGCAAATACTTAACTGCACAACACACCAGGAAGAATATAAAAAGTGTGACTCACATTAACCAATTAACTGTGTGAATATGATTAACATTTGAATGTGAATGTTTTTGTAACTCATTCTGGGCTCTTCTTCAGGCTTTTTTTAATTCAAAACAAGCTGGCAGTTATTATTGAATTTTATATTCGAATGTTAAGGTATTTCGAATATCAATGGCTGGATGGACAAGCAGTCAAAGTGGCAGCCTACTGCTCTGAGGGACTTAGAATCTAATCTGGACAGGTCAAATAATCCCCAGGAATTTTTCAGGGGATGGTCTATTCAGATATGTTGGGTCCCATCCCTCATCATCTGGCTGCCCTATTGTGGGCCTGGCCAAAACCATAATGGGCTTGCAAAAAGAAGCCCTCTTAGTGCCCATAGGGTGGAAAGAGTTTTCTCTTCAAGTCAACTGGAATCCCCTGGACAGAGTGTATTCTATTTGTTGGGATCAGGTGTCATTCTGATGAAGTGGGTCCTTTCTGACATGTCAGAAATCTCTTAACATTCGAATATAAAATCAAATAGTAACTGCCAGACTTGTTTTGAATAAAAAAAAAGCCCAGAAGGGGTTCCAAAAATGTTCGTCACTCAAATGTTAATCATATTCACATCGGTAAATTGGTTCATGTGAGTCACACTTATTNACAAGTGCACACTTTATTAAAAGAAAAAGTAGTTTTTATGGTTACTTTTTTATCATTTATTTATGTATTTAACTTAAAGTATGTAAATCAAAATTGAAATTATTAATAAATTAATAATAAGTTGTTAAAGTTTGTTAGAGAAATTCTCAAATCAAATCACTGATATGTTCTAATGGCTTAGTTTTTCCTACTCATGGTCAATAGATAAATGATGAAAATGAAGCCATGTCTGTTCACAATAATCCCAATTCCACACTTCTAGCAGTAATACTACGTAGTTTAAAGATTTATAAACTTTTAACATGTTTATTAAGAATGTGGGAACTTTTTTCTATCATAATCAAATTCATATTGCTTAAGTCTCATGCAAACTTTTTCTTTTTTGATGACACTTAACAAACTCAAGATACTTTATCTTGAGTTTGTAAAGTGTCATCAGAAAAGGCATAAAGTTTGCATGTGACTTAAGCATGTGACTTAAGCAATACGAATTTGATTATGATAGAGAAAAGTTCCCACATTCTTCACTAAGATTGTTCAATGAATAAGTTTGTCTGCACTTTATTCATGAAGGCTATTAGATGTTTTTTCAAATAATTATTATGAATTCTATGTTTTGCAAGTCATTTAAACAGACAGTCTGTTATTGTGGACAATGTTCTATCAAGTTATTTAATTAAGTCAAGATCTTTCTTAAGATCTTGACTTAATTAAATAACTTGATAGAACATTGATAGAACATTGATAGAACATTGATAGAACATTCAAGATCTTTAAAAGGAATACTCCTGCAGTGACTAAGGTTGAGACTCGAAGAATTATAGTTTCAAATTCGAGGAAAAGAGAGAAAGGCCAAAAGATAAAACGTAGTGAGAAAGATTAAATAAACTTTCTGTTATGCAAATATAAACCCTTTATTTTCCAACTTTCCTCAGTTCTTTATCTTTTGTTCTTTCTCTCCCTTCCCCGCATTTGGGTCTATAATCCTATGAGTCCAACTCTGGCTTTATTTAATATTTATTCCAGGTTTGCATGATTTGGCTACTTTGCGCCAAAGTTGGCTACCCGTTTTTTTGCCAAAGTTTGCCGTAAAAAATATCATTTGGCGCATTGGCTATTTTTTGGGCTACATCTTATTTATAAATATATTAGTCGAATAAAAATGCATTTTAAAATGGTGTTTTGTCAATTTTTATTAATTAGAGACCCAAATATTTGTGTTTTTCAAATACATTTTTGTTCGTCTCCTTTATAATAAATGAATTTATCCATTTCTAAGTAAAAATTAGAAGTGTCTGTAGAAGTAATTTTTTAATATATCCTTTTTTGTGATAAAGATTTAATACTTATTACTATAATCTAGATATGTTAATTCTTAAATATACAAGTATATTTAAGGATTGGGCCACAAGTATATATAATACACTTGTGGCCCAAAACTCCACGACATTTTCTAATGTGGCCCAGAGAAACAAAAAGGTTGGACATCCCTGGTTTATGCCAATAATTTGTTTATACAGCTTTAATTTTATTTCTTTTATGATAATGCTCTAATATATTTGTAGCATTCATTGTCAAATTCAAAGTAAGGCCAATGGATGTAGCATTTAATTTTTGAAGTTGAAGCAGGTCAAAATGGTTACAGTACAGCCTGTTACATTATGCAATGTAATTCACATTTCTAAAACTTTTTAGGGTACTACTAACTTCAGATTCATTGATACAAAAAATTATTGTTTTCAAATTTTGCACCTTTTTTTTATAGCTGCATGGTGCAAAAATACACCTAAGCAAAAAATTTTCATACAAGATTAAATATGTAAAGTATTTTTACAAATTGTTTTAATTTATAAGTGTTCTAGTTCTTTTGGTATTTTAGAAATAACATCACTTCTGTTATTTGTAATGAATACTGAATATTTCTTTAAATATACAATATAAGCTACAACTGCAACAGTTATTTATATATAGAAATTATTTGGATCATCATGAATGCTTTGTATGTAGATGTCCTTTTGCTGGCTGTATGTGTAGGGAGTAAAAGCACTTGTGCAACTTCATTCAAGTTAGGGAACATTGATTTGAACTATACAAAATTCTTTTTCAGCATTGATATGGAAAGTAGATTTTGAGTGCTTATAAATTTTTTACAAATTATCAAGTTCACACTTACACTCTTGCTGTAACACTGAGATGGAATTCCTTTCTTTTGAAATGCTGACTCCCTGTGCTGTCCTAGAATTTTTTATGACAGTATAGGTCAAGCATCCTAATTTTTCAGATTTGCTTGTAAACTAACAAAATACTTTTTTCCTCTTCTTTACATGTCAGCAGACCAAACGTTTGGCTGGGTCACTTCTAAATTCTCTGTCACTATTTTTCTCATCTTTAGATGTTAATGGTGTGTAGGATATTGACATTTTGTTACTATTTTTACTAGAATTTGTGTTGTTCATATTTTCTTTTGAAACTTTTTCTTGTTTTATTGATAAATATAAATTATTTCACAAAGTTTGCTTTTGCTTTCACTCTTTTATGATCATCATTTAGAGAACTTTTAATGTAAATATTAACAAAATTGTTTATATTAAAATCTAAATGTTAAATGCAACATTAAAAAATTTAACTTCTAGTTAGCAGTCTCCCTGTATCTACTATGCTAAACTTAAACAAATGATAATCTCAATGTGAGGAAAATTAGCATGATTTTGTAAAAGACCCACCAAGTTGGCTGTTGGAATGAATCATCAGATGTAGGAGAATGACAGTGATGCAACAGTTTGTTCTAGAAGAAATTTATTTCTGCAGTGTTCTTTTGCTAGCAGTAACATTTGGATTTTTATAACACTAAAATGTGTCATAATTTTAAGCATTTTATCTACACATTTACAATTACGTATTTCATACACCTGTAGTAAAAGGTTTCAAAATACATTCTGACTCTGGAAACAAATACCTGAACAGAATTTCAATTTCAATAATCTGTTTAGGCCTAAATTTTTTGCCAAAGTTAAAAATTTTATCACATAATTCTAAAATCTATTTTATTAAAATGAACATAGATCAATCAATTTTTGTATTCGTTATCTATATTCATATAAGATGTTTTTATGAACAAATTTTTTCTGCAACATCTTATCTGTTTAAAAGTTAAAAATCTCATGTTTTGTTATGAATTTAAAAAATTATTAATTATTAAAAAGTATCAACAGACAGCACTGATAATACTTTGCTAAACTGTTTACAACTACAAACTTTGTGATATTAAACAGAATATTTAAATCCACTGTGCACGCAAATACCCTAGCATCAGCTGATTTGTGCTAATAGGTAGAGTGATGTTAACTGGAAAACAGTCCCATCATTTACTTACAGGGATTGGACTGGAATAAAAATTTATGTGACAGTAATCAGCATGTGACATTGTGGGTTTGACTGTATTTTATATGCTGGTTTGCATTATTAACATAATTAAAAATTTCCTATTTCTTAAAATTATTGATTATTTAAAAGAAATAGAAAGGATGATAAGTTTTAATAATTAGTTTAAGAAAATCTGTTTTTTTTCATTATTTTCAAATATTATTAAGATTTATTTTTCTTTGAAATTTTCTCTTAAGTTTATTTCTTTAGTTGACTCCTGAATATGGGTTTGTAATCCAATAGCATTTAAATTTTTGATGCACTTCTGAGAATTTTCACTTCAGAAAAAAACAATTTGGGTTAGATTTTAATGATTCCTTTTTTTCTCAGAATTTGGAATTGTAAACCTAGTAAATAATGCTTCAGACATAAATAACAAATTCTTTTAAAATAAAAGAAAATGAATTTAATATAATTTTCTGATTCAAAACCTTTCTAATTATAAAATTTTAATGAAGAGTATCTGTAATGTAGTATTGTTCAGTTGTTAATTTTTGACTTGATTTATTTATTGCCAGTTGAAGTGAAAAATATCTGAATGTTGTTCAAAGCAAACTGTTTTGAGAAATTTTGGTAATTTGCCAAAAATTATAGTATAATACTAATATTTTTTCAATTCAATAAATTATAATAATAAAATTATATAATATACAAAATAAATAACTATTATAAATTAAAATGACCAAAGTTATAAATATATCATTTGTGTAATTAAATCTTTGCTATATTTAAAATAGACAGCATTTTTAACAGCATTTTACACAGATATAAGATTTTACATCTTTTGAAGTTTAGAAATTATATCAAACCATTATGAAAAACAAATGATTTTAATTATTATACAGAAAGTATAGCTTTATTCTTAAATTTATTATTTGGATATATTTAAGCAATTTTGTTTAATCATAACATTCTTCAGCCAACAGATTTATTAATATAAAGCAATAAAATACAAATATCTAAAAAAATTTTGCAGATATTACCAAGTAAAACATATCTTAAATATATTATAATTAAAAAAAATACTAAAACTAATTATTCAAATAATTAAAAGTGACCTCTTTCCTCTCGTTTTATTTTAAATTTAGTATTTTCATAACACAGTTTCAACATTATTTGCATCTTTTATTTTGTTTTTCTATTTTTATCCTTCTTTATAGTTGCTGCTATTTATTTTATTCAAAAATCATAGTTTATGTTATAAATTTTAAAGACCATACATTCTTGACTTTATTTAAAAACTTGTACAACAATAAATAAAACTAATTATTCAAATAATTAAAAGTGACCTCTTTCCTCTCGTTTTATTTTAAATTTAGTATTTTCATAACACAGTTTCAACATTATTTGCATCTTTTATTTTGTTTTTCTATTTTTATCCTTCTTTATAGTTGCTGCTATTTATTTTATTCAAAAATCATAGTTTATGTTATAAATTTTAAAGACCATACATTCTTGACTTTATTTAAAAACTTGTACAACAATAAAGAAATTTATTTATTGAATATTTAAGTCATTAAAACAAGCTACTGTAATTTTTTGTTATATATAAGCTTCAAATAACATATAAACTATTCTCATTTATTAAATTATCATTGATTTTTTAAGAAAAGTGTATGATGTAAGTAAACAGAATTTTTAAAAATAAAGTATAATATCAAATCTTTAATTTACAATAATAATAATATAGAGCTAAACATATAAATCAAACTATAAATATAATTCTTTGATATTTCAAAGAAAGTTTACGAACTACAGTATAGGTTATAGTTGCCAACAACAACTCTATTCTTGGCTAGGAACTATTATACTTAAAAATAGGTCATTTGTATTTACCTATAATTTTATATATAGAATAAGTATTATCAGGTATTTCATCACAATTTAAAGTATGCAGATTGATTGTAATTATTTGTAATTGGTAGTAAAACTATATATTTGTTTAAGTAAAAGTGCAGTTTATTTTTGGTTTTTAAGTATTAATAGTATAAACAGTTTTCTTATTAAAATAAAATTGAATTTGCATACATTCTAACATTAACAATAATTTAAAAAATTAAAAGTACATAATGTATAAAAATATAATTGAATAAAAATTAGTTTGTGTATTTATATGTGCATGATAAGAAATAAATAATTATAAGCAAATTTTTTATACTGTAAAAATATTAATATGAATTACTTGATATCTGGCTTTATCTAATGTGTACATAATACATGTACACAGTATGCAGTAAGTAAGTACATCAAACACATCAAAAACTGGTAAAACTGAAAATCATTTATTCCAACAAACATTTTCCTCCATATACAATAGACATTGAACCTGACAATGTTCATTGAATACAAAACAGAAAATATGTGTAGTTTTTGGTTATTTATGTGCTTATTCTTTTAGCCAGTATCTCTACCACTGACTTTACACAGTATGTTTTTATGACCTAGTTGTTTCCTGTAAAAAGAGTCACTGAACAACTAATTCTACTATAACAATCTCAGTATCATAAATTAAAAGTATGTTTCTAAAAACATAGTTAACAGACAAAATATTTCTCTTAAACATTCATTCATGTATTAGATATCATATTGTGAGATGCTATAAATGTGATATATTATGTAAATTTATACATATAAAGTTGCAGTATAATTCTATTATGCTACAATTTTTCTACGTATAAATTTGCATAATAACAATTTGGTACAACAAGAAAACTTGTTAAAGAATAATTGGATGTAGATTATTTTATTCTTAACACAAGTTTCATTTTGTTAACTTAATAAATACAGTAGAACCTCTATTATCCGGACCTCCATTATCCGGATTTTCGATTATCCGGATTGTTCAAAATAAACAAAAATTTTATGAATTTACTGATTTTCACTGGGCAAATTATGATACTGTTTATGTACGTAATGGAATGCATAACTTTTTTTGTTTAAACAACGTCTCACCCGGCACAGTGGTCATAAACTCTTAAATATATTTGTGTCGTAATAAAAATATAACTTGACAGACATATATAATAAACTTATTAATTTTTACTTGATATTTATAAATAATTTATTTTTAAATTACATCATTTCTATGACCAAGGGCAGCATAAGGCATGGGCGGCATGGGCGGCATAGGCAACGTGGGCCACCGCCTATGCCTCGCGGTCCGAAGGACCTCGCGCCTCGAAGGTTTATGCATTACTTAAAAGCCGCGAACGCGACGAAAAAATTTTACTCGTCATAAAACGATAAATAGTTTGTCAAATTTTTATTCATAAAAATGCAGTTTCAACTGCTTTTTATTTTATAAAATCCGTCTTCTTGCGCCACCAGAGGGCCTTTTAAACAATAGGTAGTCTGTTAGCGTTGGTCA
>NW_019385614.1:29710-34748 GCF_000671375.1 Centruroides sculpturatus | reverse complement strand
ATTATTCCCAAAAAATTATACGTGTTTTGGAAATGTTGAGTGGAATTAGTCTAGAATCGGTTAATTTTATAGAAGAAAACCTTTCGAACAGCCTTAGTCCGTAAAGTTCCCACCTATCGGGCTGCGATTGGCTCATTCCTACAACGTAATTTTCGGTTAGCGTGGAACGTATCTAAGCGTTATAGGGGGGTCTACTGTAATTAATTTTATTTAAAAATTTCACAAAATGAAAATAGATTTCATTAAATTGAGAATTTTGCTAAGTAAAGTTTAATATAAACTGTAGATACTTAGTTGTAGATTTTAAGAAAAATTGTTAAACAAGATAAGAATTTGTTTTAATGAAATGAAAGTCTTGTTAAATGATATTTTTACATGAAGTGAGAAAAGAAATGTTTTTATTTCATCTACATTATCTTTAATTAGAAATAAAGCTTTGTGTTTACAAAATGGCATGCTAAATAGTCAATTATGCAAATTGATTTGTGATGATAACAAAAGTAACAAACCTAAAGTTAGAAAAAAAGTTTGTTGTTTTCAGGTATCAGATAAACCCATGCTTTTTGGATTGATTTCAAGTGTTATCAGTTAATCCTAAACTTTACTCATTGTTAAATATCCTACCAATGACAAGTAAATGGAGACAAAGCACTTATAATTGTTTACTAGAATTATATTGTATCTTCATAAGTTTATTGATTTTTGCTCATTTGTCAAAAGTAATTAGCGTATTTTGATGCAAGTGAAGCAGAAGTGTGAAAACTGTTAGAATTTGAATTCGAGCAGTTAGCATTCTCAGTCTGAAAGTGTGCTTCAGAAGAAGATATCAATAGCCCTGTTGTCACAGCATCTCCATCAAGCAACTGATATTTTGTCATCGTCATTAATTTTCTTTTAAGGATTTATAATAAAATTTTATTGCATACTTTTCCAATAGATATTACAATATTTGAAAGATTACCGTATGTAACATTAGCAAAATATACTTCTGTACATTTTTTGTTGTTTCATTCATTCTTTCTTCTTTTTTTTTCTGTACACTTTACAATACAATATGCAATGTTACTCACTGTATAACCTTGCATATAGCCTATTTTTATTTATTTTCAGTATTTATTTTTATTTTTTACTTACAATGTGTTTTTTGGAACATAACCCCATTGAAAGTTAAAGAAGACTGTATATAATTATATAAGGAAGTCGGATATACTATATATATATATTCATGTTCCTTTTAACACTTTTGATTAAAGTGTTGACTTATTGTAACTATTGTGAAATAACTTTATTCTTTATTTAAATTAATATATAGTGTTTAAAATGAGAGTAAGCAAAATACATGCTTAAAATTTGGACTTTGATAATTATTTAAATGAATCAGTTGAAATTTTTAATTCATCATTCAATAGCAGTCATATTTTATGAATTAATAGATTTTATTATTTGAGTGCTGTTACTATATATATGCAAATACTTAACTGCACAACACACCAGGAAGAATATAAAAAGTGTGACTCACATTAACCAATTAACAGTGTGAATATGATTAACATTTGAATGCGAATGTTTTTGTAACTCATTTTGGGCTCTTCTTCAGGCTTTTTTTAATTCAAAACAAGCTGGCAGTTATTATTGAATTTTATATTCGAATGTTAAGGTATTTCGAATATCAATGGATGGATGGCCAAGCAGTCAAAGTTGCAGCCTACTGCTCTGAGGGACTTAGAATCTAATCTGGACAGGTCAAATAATCCCCAGGAATTTTTCAGGGGATGGTCTATTCAGATATGTTGGGTCCCATCCCTCATCATCTGGCTGCCCTATTGTGGGCCTGGCCAAAACCATAATGGGCTTGCAAAAAGAAGCCCTCTTAGTGCCCATAGGGTGGAAAGAGTTTTCTCTTCAAGTCAACTGGAATCCCCTGGACAGAGTGTATTCTATTTGTTGGGATCAGGTGTCATTCTGATGAAGTGGGTCCTTTCTGACATGTCAGAAATCTCTTAACATTCGAATATAAAATCAAATAGTAACTGCCAGACTTGTTTTGAATAAAAAAAAAGCCCAGAAGGGGTTCCAAAAATGTTCGTCACTCAAATGTTAATCATATTCACATCGGTAAATTGGTTCATGTGAGTCACACTTATTATATATGCAAATAATTAAAAACATATAATATAGAGTATTTTACGTGTAAAACTGGCTCTGCTGACCACTGGAATAAATTATTATAATTTTTCTATTAGAAAAAAAGAGACAAATAGGACAAAATAAAATTTGACAAAGTAACTCTTTGAAAATGTAGTTTTATTCACAAACTTTTACAAAAACTTGCATAACTAATGTACTGTAATTTAAGGTGGCCTAGTTTTATTTAATTTGTCAGTGGGAGCTGGTGGAAAATGTTTTTTTTTTTTTTNAATGATATTTTTACATGAAGTGAGAAAAGAAATGTTTTTATTTCATCTACATTATCTTTAATTAGAAATAAAGCTTTGTGTTTACAAAATGGCATGCTAAATAGTCAATTATGCAAATTGATTTGTGATGATAACAAAAGTAACAAACCTAAAGTTAGAAAAAAAGTTTGTTGTTTTCAGGTATCAGATAAACCCATGCTTTTTGGATTGATTTCAAGTGTTATCAGTTAATCCTAAACTTTACTCATTGTTAAATATCCTACCAATGACAAGTAAATGGAGACAAAGCACTTATAATTGTTTACTAGAATTATATTGTATCTTCATAAGTTTATTGATTTTTGCTCATTTGTCAAAAGTAATTAGCGTATTTTGATGCAAGTGAAGCAGAAGTGTGAAAACTGTTAGAATTTGAATTCGAGCAGTTAGCATTCTCAGTCTGGAAGTGTGCTTCAGAAGAAGATATCAATAGCCCTGTTGTC
Organism: Centruroides sculpturatus; assembly: GCF_000671375.1. NCBI lineage: Eukaryota > Metazoa > Arthropoda > Arachnida > Scorpiones > Buthidae > Centruroides > Centruroides sculpturatus. The sequence goes on along the minus strand of NW_019385614.1, from coordinate 31,849 downwards.
ACAGCATCTCCATCAAGCAACTGATATTTTGTCATCGTCATTAATTTTCTTTTAAGGATTTATAATAAAATTTTATTGCATACTTTTCCAATAGATATTACAATATTTGAAAGATTACCGTATGTAACATTAGCAAAATATACTTCTGTACATTTTTTGTTGTTTCATTCATTCTTTCTTCTTTTTTTTTCTGTACACTTTACAATACAATATGCAATGTTACTCACTGTATAACCTTGCATATAGCCTATTTTTATTTATTTTCAGTATTTATTTTTATTTTTTACTTACAATGTGTTTTTTGGAACATAACCCCATTGTAAGTTAAAGAAGACTGTATATAATTATATAAGGAAGTCGGATATACTATATATATATATTCATGTTCCTTTTAACACTTTTGATTAAAGTGTTGACTTATTGTAACTATTGTGAAATAACTTTATTCTTTATTTAAATTAATATATAGTGTTTAAAATGAGAGTAAGCAAAATACATGCTTAAAATTTGGACTTTGATAATTATTTAAATGAATCAGTTGAAATTTTTAATTCATCCTTCAATAGCAGTCATATTTTATGAATTAATAGATTTTATTATTTGAGNTTCTTCTCCTAGTAAACAAGATGGATTCAATCTCCAATTGTAGAGCAATTCAAAAATTCATTGGTTTTAGTGGAGCATTCTACTGTATGTAGAAAATAGGAGTTAAAGTTTAAGGATGCTCACTTCTTTAAATGGACGCAGTTCTATGAAAATGTGCTTTCATATCAGGGAGTGCATACACTGATGCCAAATTTGGCTCCTTTTGTACTCTTTTGGTGCCAGAAAAAGGAGTTAGTGCCTTGGCTGCTTTTTTGGTTTCTGTGTGCTGTCATTAACATAACTGAAACTTATATGTCATACTCTACACAATAGTGTCAGAACTGATGAGAATGTTGTTTGATGAAAGTGATGATTTCATAAATGAAGGAAAGATTGACAGTGATGTTCAGCCATCTNTCAATCTCCAATTGTAGAGCAATTCAAAAATTCATTGGTTTTAGTGAAGCATTCTACTGTATGTAGAAAATAGGAGTTAAAGTTTAAGGATGCTCACTTCTTTAAATGGATGCAGTTCTATAAAAATGTGCTTTCATATCTGGGAGTGCATACACTGATGCCAAATTTAGCTCCTTTTTTACTCTTCTGGTGCCAGAAAAAGGAGTTGGTGCCTTGGCTGCTTTTTTGGTTTCTGTGCATCAGTGAAACTTATATATAACTGAAACATAACTGAAACTTATATGTCATACTCTACACAATAGTGTCAGAACTGATGAGAATGTTGTTTGATGAAAGTGATGATTTCATAAATGGAGGAAAGATTGACAGTGATGTTCAGCCGTCTAAACCTTCTTTCAAGGATATAACAGACACAATACTCAGTACCATACCATATGCCACTATCTGCAGTTTGAAAATTACACAGATGAATATCTAAAAATGACATTTGCAATCAAAAAAAATATTTTCTACTTTTTTAAACAATCTTCAGCAGAAAGAAAATCATTGATTGTTTTAAATTTTGTTTTGTTTAACCACTTTGATATACTGCCTCATACATAAACAGTAAATACCATCTTCTTCTCATTTTGTTTGATTTGAAAATCATTTAGAATATTAATTTATTTCTGTAAATAAATTTAATTTTATTTAATACATTAATTCAAAATATAATTTAGAGGTTTTATTGTCTGTTAAGCCTTAACTCCATAAATTGTACATCCATGATCTTGGCCCTAAAAATTGTTAACATGAATTTTAGATAAAGCAAACTAATAACTGTCCTTAATATTAATGCTAGTTGACTGTACTGTACATCAGAATTGATGATCTGGATTAATATTAACTTATTAATATAAAGTAATTTAAAGAGAATTCATTCACCGAAATTAACAGAAATAAACCTGCAAATAAATTAATATATGCAAATATATAATTTATAAATGCAATATATACAAAAAGGTAAGTACAGTATATACAAGAAATGTAATTAAATATAACATTTTCTTCAGTCAGATTGGAATTGGATTGGTATTATGAATTACTACTAATATTTTTTTACTTAGCTAAAATTAGCAATATTTGCCAGATATAATT
>NW_019385614.1:25292-28313 GCF_000671375.1 Centruroides sculpturatus | reverse complement strand
TCCCTTATTCCATACTTGCTTTATTCTTCATAAGTGCTTAGCACCATATAAGGAAATTTATAAAGACCTTTTAACTAGAAGCAAGCAATCTAAAATTACATACATTTTGCAAAAGGTAAAGCATGGATCTGAAGATAAAGCAGAAAAATGCTTAGAGGATAAGGATAACTTGCCAAAAATAAAACGCTCTCGGTTAATTAATAGTGTTTTTAGTGATGACGAAAAAAATATTGTTTAATTTATATTAATATGTATCACTTAAAAAATTTTAATGAAGATATTTATCTTAATTATGAAAATATACTAGCATGTTTTTTTAATTTTTGGAACCTAACCCTCCTTTTTGTATTAGTTCTTTGTTTCGTATAACACGGTATTCGCATAACACTGCAATTTTTTGGAACGTAACTACTGTGTTATACGGGGGTTACCTGTATATATTTTATATATGATAATAATATATTTTTGTTTGTTCTTAGCTTTTTGGTTGATCTTCACAAAATTTTTCTTTTTTATTTTCTGGGACTCTGAGGGAAATATACTACCATTAAACCTGGACACCTTGCCATCGTTTGATTTTGTCCCCCTTATTAACTCCTAAACCTTTTGCTCAATCTTTACCAAATTTTTTCTACTTATTCTCTGAGACTTGGGGAAAATAAGACTCTTATGAAATCTGAATGTCCCATGCTCCTCCAGATTTGATTTCCTTGACACTTCACAATCACCATAACAACAGTAGGTTAAAAGTTGTAAAACATTTTCAATTTGTTCTATGTTCAAATTCAGATAGAGTTCACTGTTTGTTAAAAACTGTATTCATAAAAGTTCAAAATGAAAAACTTATTAGTAGTTCTAGCACTAGAACTGTCTCGACACATTATATTGAATTGTTTTTAGTATTTTCAAGTCTGAAGCAGTTTTGATTGGAATTATCTATCCCTAACTCTAGATTGTTAAAAATTAAAAGGTACTACTGCATATTTGTTCTTTATTGGATACATTTTCGAATTTTGAAAAAACTTCATGAGATTAATTTCGTTATTCTAGTTTTATTAAATTATGGATAATTTATTTATCGAACTGTCTGTTAGTGATAACACAATTATTATATGTAAGGGACTGTCCACACTGGAAGGAAGGAAGGGGATTTCAAGAAGTCAGACAAATTTGGATGAGGGAAGGGATTGATTTTCAGTGGACCTCTGTTTATGTTATGAAATATTATACAATTTATGCATTTTATTATATTTATTTCAAAGTTTACTATCATAAGTAGGAATGAAACATACAAGAAGTATGTTTCATTCCTACTTATGATAGTTATCATTCATAAAGTGATAAAGGTTTTAAGGAGGATTCGAATTTTGTTGGATGTCCAAAGAAGAGAGAAGGTTATGGAGACTTGGCTCATTGGCAAATTGGCAGTAATAATTTTCAAGAAAAATGCAAACATAATTTATGGACATCCTCTAATGGAAAACTATAGGATTTGCACATGACTTGTTTTACCAATATTTTACAAAACTGTACTTATTATTTGATGTAACCTCCAACTTATATATGAAATCCTGCAGTTATTTTTCCTGTCAGATCCACTATCAATCACATACAAATTCTGCACAGCAGTTATTAGATTTGCACTTATTACTACACAAAATGTATTCATATATATGATTCTATAAATTACAGTAAAATATCTATGAAATTTAAAGTATTTTTACTGAGATTGTATTCTCATATTAATACTGACATCTCTGAACTTTCCAAGAGAACGGCAGCAATCAAATAGAGTCGAGTGCAGCGTATATGTAATTGTTTTTGCTGTCTCTTTAGTATTTGGTGTCAAACCCAATGTAATTCTATAAGATCATACAAAAATACATTTACATTTCTTAAAAATAATTAATTTGTCTAAATTAAAACATTTCTCACAGATACCATTTAAAGGTGTTGTTGGAAAGATTGAATCCTTGCCACTTTCTCTGAATAATAATTTGAAATATATTTAAAAAATTATTTTCAAATTCATCTTTCCATTTATTTCTCCACTGTGGAAAAGCTGCATGCAACATTTTCATCTTATGGCCTTCCACAGATAAATACTTTGTAGACGAGGGAACTAATGTAACCATTTATAAAGCATAAAATGAAAAAAACTAGTGATATTTTCAGAAACATACCTGTAAACCTTACCTTACAAAAACTGCGGTCAAGCATGCATATATCAATCATTTATAAATTATTACAGTTTTATCTTATATGTAGACGAAACACAATACAGTGAAACCTTCATTCAGTGACTACGTTTTACAGTCATAATTATTTCACTATGAAAAGTCATGATATCAGAGACATCAAGTAATCATTCTGACATCAAAAGCAGCAATAGTGGTGTCAAGAATTTTCATTATATACAGTTTTGGTATCGGTGTCAATGTCATTTTTTATAAAACAATATTTTGGTTTTCAAATGCATACTTGGTGGTGCATTACAGATTTATTTCATTACTAATTATAACAAAGTTTATTTCATTATAAACAGTTTGAAAGAATTATTATCATATTATATACACTTTAAAGCAAGAGTGAAAGGAATTTTTATCTAAAAAGTTTCAAATAAATTAGATAATGTAAGAAAATAGCACCCTCTAATAGTAAAAAGCTTTGATATTTTCGTGTTACCGAATTCATTACACACGCTATTATTATTTATAGATAAAATGAAGCGAACTTTAATGTTGTACAACTGTAACAGTGCAGGGAAGGATTAATAATATCAATCTAAGGTGTAATTTATATATCATCATTGTCATCATCTAAATAATTAACTTCATTAACTCTAAATTTTAAAAATAATAAACTTTTTAATATATGTAGATATGCCAAACAAATTTCCAAATTACGTCTTAGGCTGTAACTAGGGTAATTTAACAATTAGAAATAAAATAATTTGGCTCTGGTTGTCTATTTGTTACTGTCTAGTGATAAATTTAATAATTTGAAATAAATTTAATTTTT
>NW_019385614.1:17301-24591 GCF_000671375.1 Centruroides sculpturatus | reverse complement strand
TTTTAAGTCTCCAAATTTTTTCAAAAATTTTATCGCGATTTTAATCTACCTTTAATGACTCACGATTAACGCTTAATTGTTTTTTAATGCGATTATTTTTATCAAATTTTATTCATCGTTCTAAAGTTGTAGTGCACAGGTTTTACATCGGTAAAGTTATTTAAGGCTGATTTTTCAGTGTTACTCTTCTATTCTTTTCATGGCATAAATGACCTCAGATTAATATTCTATTTTTGATATTTTTTTATTGTCTTCAATATCATAGTAGGTGACTACCATAGGATATACTAGATTTTTTATGGTTGTATTTCTGTGATGCATTTTCAACAGTTTATTTGTAATCTTGGTGTTTACATTTGGAAAGATTTTATTCAATACTTGGTTTTATGATGATATTCAATATCCTGTTAAAAAAATAGTTTCCAACAAACTCAAGAATTTTTTGAAGTTTATTAAATAAAATATAGCATAACAAGCAAGTTATGAAAAAGCATTGTTACTATTTACGTATAAAATATAAAGATGCTGTTTTCTTCTGTTATGAAACAAAAATAATTTATTTCTTTATCAAGATTATTATGATAAAAGGTAATCATTTTATTCAATGTACAAATATCTACCAAAATTGAGTTTTAGTGTAAAGAAGATAGTGATTCCATTCTAACAAGTTCAATTGTAATCATTCCTAAATTGTTCTTATATTCTAATGAAATTTTAACAGTATAGAATTACTGTTTTGTATTTTGATTGTAAGCTAAAATTGAAGCTAAAGAAATTAATACTCTTTATGAAAAACTTTATTCATATCACAATAATGTGATAAATATGAGAGAATAGAAATTTGTTAAACATCATCAGTTTAACAAATTTTCGTCTCTTGTAGTCATCAGATTTTTTCTCAATTTACAATTATTTAAAAACTGTGACATCTCTGTAGATTTCAAAATATTTAATATATATATAATATAATATATATTCTATATTTTAAATAATACTTTCTTTATTATTAATATTTTGAGTCAAAAAACTGGCCAAACTTTTACAATAGTCTAGTATTTATATTGTAAATGATAATTTAATAAATTGTTTAAGAAAAATAACCACGAATAAATTATATTTTATTACAGAAAGACGATGTCTTAAAAACTACAGTTGATAAAAATCGTAATCTAAATAGTCAATTTCGTAAGGAACGTGATGAATGGCAAGCTGAATTAGCAGAAGCAGAAAACAAATTACGAGCTGAAATTAAAAGGAAAGAGCGTATATAACGAGAATTAGAACAAATTAAATATCAGAGAGATGAAGAACTGCTCTCGACGCGTGATCGAATCGTACAGTTGGAACGTGATCAGAGAAAAGCTCAAGTACAAGGAACTCAGCTTCAAGAAAAAGAAAAAAAAGTGCAACAACTGACGAAAGATATAGAAAAAATAGATCTGAATATGATGATCTAACAACTAGATACGAACACTTGGAAAAAGATTTCGTTGAAGTTAAATCTCGATTTGTAACTGAAAAAAAGCAATTACAAAATAAATATTCTACAGTAAAACGTGATTATGATAAAGTTTCTTCAGAACTGAAAACATTTCGTGAAACCTATAACAATCGATATGGATCATTATTAAAAGAAAAATCAGAACTTCAGGTAGGATATTGCATTATTACACTTTATATATTAATTTAATTTGTATAGTCAATTATAATAAAAATTTATTTTAATACAGCTTAACACAAAATTTATAATATATATAAATATATGTAATGTAATATACAATAAACTTAAATATATGTATTAGATTTCAGGGGCGTGCCGTGACATTTGATGATAGGGAAGCTGTGTTTCTATAAGAAGCCGACATCCAGGGGCAATCAGTTAATTCTATCTTTATATGTATTTTTAATAGGTTATTTATCTGACGTACTTAATAAACAAGTTTATTATAATTACCTCTGTTATTAGATCTAATATATTCCATATGCCCTCTAAATGCCAATTCTTGCTTTGATAAAAACATATAACATCTATTTATTTAAATACTAGCTTAACCGTCGCGCATTGCTGCGATCTCAGAAGAAAGGAAATTCAAGCAAACTCGTTATGATAAAATTAAATTTACATTTCATCATTTTTATTGAAACTTATCATGATTATTTATTTTCATCGGTAAAACATTTCAAAGTGTCGTTTCAATTTTATTTATTTATTGGAGTGCTTTGTGGATACACGATATTTTTTGTTTTTCCGTCTGGTGCGTACACGAATAAATCGGAAGGTTTTCCGACGCGTGAGCGAGCCGGTTACTTACAATTTTTCATGCGAGAAGCGCGGATTCTCCAAATTTAGCCCATACACTCGCAGCGATTGTCATTAGTGCGATATTCTCCATTTATATATATATATATATTTTAATCCTTTATAATTTTAATTATTTAATTGCCCCTTTCTATCTTCCTTGGCATGTTGTGAAATTTCTCATAGTCGGATAATAAACCGTCTTATTGTAATTTGTGTTTTTAAATTATTTTGAGTCGATATTAAAATTTGGAAAAGGAGGATACCTAGATCGGTAAAATACGCGAATTTCTTCCTACAACTTCGGTTGTTGTTCGGGGTACAGTTAAGGTTTTAACGAAGTTCGAGCGAATACATAATTAGCATAAATAAGTTGAAATAAAGTGATTAAACAAAAATTATTACAAATATCGTAAATAACAGTTCATATATAGAAATATGTTTTGAAGGGGGGAAATGGTCTTCACAATTTGAAATGGATCGGACACGCACTGCTCGAATGCTCGTGTAAACGCGCGCCATCTATCGTAGGATAAATGCCAGAAACCTTCGCGGGAGTGTATTAAAAAACCTTCTCAAAGTTTTATGGCAATCAAATGAACGGTGTGGTAATGCATGAAGGACATAAGACACACACACAGACATNCCGTCGTTCCTAAATGCCTACAAACAGCAGTGCACTCCTGTTGCAGAGCGACCGCTATTAACAAATGCACCCAAAAACTGTTACCAGTTGATGATGCTCATGCTGAGATCATCATATAAAATGAATAATCCTCTGGTAAAATATTTACTTAAATAATAAATAAGTAATTTACCTATGAAAAAAATGAATAATAAATCTGATTTAAATAAGAATTTAACAACATGTTTTTTAATTTTTGGAACCTAATCCCCCTTTTTGCACTAATTCTTTGTTTCATATAACACGGATTCGCATAACACGGCAATTTTTTGGAACGTAACTCCCGTTTTATATGGGGTTACCTGTATTTACATGATATAATATTATATTTTGTCATTAAAATGGAATGGACAAAAATTTTCTTCATTTTCATAATGAGCAAATTCTAATGCTGGATAAAATACAGAGAAAATTGGTTTCAGCCCTTGTTAAGAATGAACAGCAGTAATTTTCCTGAAGTAAATGCAGGTTGATGATGATGTCTCTCTGTATACTTATAAAATATCACATTTATTTCTGTTATAACTGAATTTATATAAAAATAACTTTAACTGCTATTAATTAGAGAATTAATAACAGTTAAAGTTATAAGTATTTGTAATAAAGTTATGTTCCATAGAACTTAAATGATATAGCATTCAAAAATTATACCTAATCTTTAACTTATCTGTGTAATATTTATTGGATAGGAATTTCATAGATTATACAAAACTTTTAAGGTTTAAAATAAACAGGAATGAATAATTGCTCTCAATTTCTTAAGATTTGACTAATATAATAAAACGTTTTTCTAACATAAATATTAGTTTGCAATCTGTCAAAAAGTTTATATTGTAGATCACTATTCCATTGGATTAATCATACATGGTTACATATAAAGTACAGAAGAGTTACAAACTTTAAATTATTATGGGTATTTTACAATTAGAATGTAACTGTAGTAATGCTAAGTATAGTTAATAGGTCAGCTAATGAGTTAAAGGATTTCAGTTCATCAATTAAAGTTCTTTAAATGTTTAACTGAAGATGTCAAAAGAATTTTTTTTTGCAAAAATAATCTGAAGGATATTTAGATTTAAAATCACAGTGTAAAAATCAAATCTTAAATTTAAAACTACTGATATATAGCTACTAAATGAATAAGTTCTAAAATAAAGCTTTGAAAGCATTAAAGAAGAAAAATCAAGATTTATTTTGTTTATTTTATTCAGGATAGGGTTAAAGAACTACAAGCAAAAGCTGCAAAATATTCATCTTGGGACCAAGAAAAAAGAAGAATGAAGGATACAATTGAAGAAAAGGATAGTTTGATAGAATCGTATCGTAAAGAAGAACGTCATTTAAAAGATGAAAGGGAGCGATTAAGAAAAAGGGCAAGTATTTATGAAACAATAGTAAATTGATTTAAGTAATCAAACAGTAATACTTAAAAATTTTACTTTATTTTTCAACTTAAATAGTTGGAAGAAATAAGTAAAAAACTAGCAGATGCAGAAAGAGCAGAAAAAACAAGTAGATCTCTTTCAGTCATAGGACGATCAGATAGCATGCGAGAAGACTACAAAGCCGAATTAGCAGCACTGAAAGAAGATTATGAAGGTCGTATGACAATGATGAACTCAGAAATGCAAAATATGCAGACTCAAATTATTTCGTTAGCTCGAGAGAGAGATCAACTTAAAGAAAAATTGATGAGTTCGGAAACCAAAACTAAAGAAGTTTTATCCGGATCTATAAGAAGAGAAAAAATGGTATCAAAATTTATTTAACGCAATAGTAATAATTTTAAGATGTTTTATTACTGTCAAAAATTCTCTTGCAAGTAATTTTTATTTTGCTCTAAACTAAAATAAAATTTATATATAAAGTATTATTATAAAAATATTTAAAGTATTATACAGTAGAGCGTCGATTATCTGAACGTCGATCAACTGAAACACGGTTAACCGGAAGCATTCCAGTAGGACTGTGTCATGCTGAATCAAACTTTTTTGATACTATATTTACTCTGTTTAAAAACTGCAATGTAGCACAGTAATCAACACATGGCATAACTCATTCATTTATTCCAGCTTTTGTTGAGACGCGTTTCTATACACGTTTTCACGTTCGGGACTATATTTACTTCTAAATTATAATTTTTTTTTTTTAATATTTTTTAATATATTTATTTTGTTTGTACAAAATAAAGAAATAATTTTTAATGCCACGATTATTATTATAAAAATTTTCATTAGGCTTAACATCGACAAAAATTCAACACAAAACGACACGCAATGGAGAAAAATTTAAACACGGTGTATATTAATATACTCAGCGGCGGCCTTATCCATTGCGAGGCCCTGGGCGGCAGATCTTTGCGAGGCCCTTGTCCTTTGTGCAAAGTATGTGAATTGAAATAGTAGGCACTTATTAATATTAATATATNCAATCATCAATGAGTAATTTGATGATGCTTTGCTTTAAAACAAAAGCTTGAAGTTGCAATATGAAACTGATAAGAATAGTTGGGAAATAGAAACTGCTGAATTGCAATCAAGAATTAATCAGGTATGTTTTTTCTGTTTTAAATGTAACAAAAAGTCATAACCCAAAATATATAATGATCAACAAACAATCATAAATTATAAATTAATTGAATTATAATACAAAAATAATTTGTAATTTTTGTATACATAACTATTATAATTTGTAACTATTAATATGTTAGTCACAATCATATTTTATTTGAATAACTTGACAGAATAGGAAATGAAATTTTAATACCATTTACATTTATTGATAATATTGTTTCTGAATAAACATCTAAAGAACCCAATGTATTAATCACCATCCAACCATCAGTTAAAGTAATAGAGCAATATTACACAACAGTTAAAATAGAAATTACATGAATAGAAATTAGAGGTAGACATTAGGTGCCACTTCTTGTAGAAAGTAATAACTATAATTTTAATATAATTTAGAATATTCTCAATGTTTAATTTCTATTCATGTAATTTCTACGTATTAACTGTTGTGTAATATTGCCCAATTTAATTTGAATGATGGTTGGATGATATTTTTTCTGACATAAAGACTATTATTTAGTTAACTTTTTTCAATAATTTTCAACAGTTTACTATAATTTATTTAATCTCAAATGAATGGAATATAAAAGAAAAATTATATTTTAATTTTCTAGGTCCTTTTTCTTTCTAGAAACTGTTTAAATTGTACTAAAAATATTTAACTATGATTTGTGATACCCTAAAACCATTCCAAAAACTATTACTGATACAATGTCATTTATACCGTATGTATATACAGATTTATACTGTAAATACCATTAATAATTAACTACTTAGGTTTTATAAATTCAATGTGGTGTGAATAACAATTTGGTAGAGATCTTATTAAAATTAAGAAACCAGATACTTGATTTTTATAAAGAAAAGGACTATAAAAATCAAGGAAAGGTAATATATTATGTTTTTGTTGACACAACTTCAATATAAAAATATATTTACTGTACATATGATGATGCCTAACATCTAATCAGGAGAAAATGCAGTTTGATTAGGAAATTTAAAAATTGGCATTCATATTATAAAGCTTTAAAATTTGGGATTTATAATGTAGCTTTAGAATATGATAATGATAAAATAACTCATTAAATTATCTTGTTAACATTGTATAGTAGAAAATTACAATAACAAAATAATTATTTGAATTTCATGTAAAGAATTCAATGTTAATGAAATTATAGCTTATAATGTATTAAATAATATAAAGCAATACGATATCTAAAGAATTTAACAACAACAATCTATATTTTCATAGATTGTTGTTATTAAATTGTTTATTTTTATATTTTTTACTACTGATTTTTATTTTATTACAACTTCAGCTCGAAGAACAAAAATTATTAGAAAGTGCAAGAGGATCATCAAGAACCTATGCCAGAACACGTTTAGAATTAGCTTGGGAGAAGGAACGAGCAGAACAGCAGCGTCTTTTGTCTGAAGCGCAACATGTTATGTCAGACCTGAAATCTAAGTTAATTAATGTAGAAAAACAGAGAGATAAAGAAAAACGTGATGCGAAAAAACGATTTCATGATCTCAAAAATGCCATTGAGAAAGAACACAGAGATATTAAAAAGAAAATGGCACAGGTAAAAGAATAATAATGTTAATAAACATAATAATGTGATTTAGTGAATATATGATTATAATGCTTTTAAGACTTTTATTTCATTTAAAATTTAATTAATCATTATCATAGTTTATTACTTTATAAAAATTTTATAAAGTAAAACTAATTT
>NW_019385614.1:0-15303 GCF_000671375.1 Centruroides sculpturatus | reverse complement strand
AATAAAAGTAAATTTAACTCATTTTTATTTTAAAATAATAGCATTGAAAAAAATAATTACGACTTCATATTAAAATATTTTCATTAGATTAAAAGATTGACAGCTTTAATTAAATTTGACTCGACTCCTGAAGCAGTTTCCAGTTTAGAGAGAAGAAAATCTTACTCTAGGTTAACTTTGAATCAATCTAATTTAGATGAAGCAAGTAAAGTAGCAGATATGGTAAATTAATCCTGCACAAAATTTATTCTACATACATTTAGGATTTAAGAGTGAAAGATTTTTTATTAATAACCAATTAATTTTTAGTTAAAAAAGAAATTGGAACAAATCCAAACGATAACTATTACGATTCCCGAAGATGATGCGGCTAAAAGATCATCGGTTCGAAGGTAAGATTATTCATAAAATTATATCACGATTATTGTTTCATTTATAACTTGAAGATTATTTAATGCATTTTTATTTGCGTCATTAGAAAATATATTTTATTGTACATAATTAGTTTAATCTATCTATCTATAGATTAGATAGATAGATTAAACCTTTAGATAGATTAGATAGATAGATAGACCTTTTTAAAGGTGCCATTATGCCATTACTGAGACAGGTAAGTACATAGCACTTGCCTGCATGGAGTATATGGAATGACGGTATTATTGTTTTTCTCCTGTACATCATACTTTTCCTGTTAGCAATAGTCATACCAGTACCATGTATCTAACTCTTCAGGGGAAAATTTTTTAATTGAAATAACATGACTTGTGGTACAAATCAGAAGTTCATATCTCGCAAGCCAGTCACTGATTGGCTAATCCAAATGATTAGCCAATCAGCGACTGGGTTGTGAGAGACGAGAGACCAGAGACAGTGACCACAATATGGCCCTTGGTCTTCTTTCTCTTATGGTTTCCATATCTGGTTTCAACTTTTATCTATCTAGCAACATTCTCGTGATTAATGAATGACAGAGATGGATGGATGGCTGGGAATTTATAGCTGTACAGTTTTTTCAAATTGCAGCCCAATAAGTATACTTCATTAACTGAGTGGATAAAACCAGCGAACACCCATAGTCGTTTGTGGATTCACACATGGCCAACAGATTAGCCATGTTGAGTTTTTAGGATTTACTTTGCATTAGTAAATTGGGCCAGTTCAGTGTCAGATTTAGCTATAGACTGACTAGGTTGCATCCTAGGGACCCAGTAAGTAGGGATTCAGAAAGTAAAATTCATTAATCTGACAATACTCGTGAACAAAATAATAATCCAGGAAAGTTTGAATTTCCCATCATGATGACTTTTTTTACATGTTTCTGATTAATCAATCTGATTTTTTTTAAAAATATTTTCACTCTAAGAGAACTTTTCATGTTCTAAGAGATCTATTTTCATATCCATTGTGGGTTTGATAAAATTATAAAGACAGATTCTAATATTATTCAGATGAAATTATTCATAAAATTTCTGAGCATTGAACCCAGACTTGAATATTATTGCTTTGGCCATCTGAGTGTGAATAGCAATTTCTTAAAATTATTAATTTCCTTAATGTCTTGACAGAAAGGATATATTTTTTTATATATATATATCTATAATTGTAATTTTAGGAGCAATACTTATTTATTTTATGTATTGTCAATATGTAATATTAATTTACAGATATTTTATCCTAAATAATTCAATATAAGTACCGTATTAATGTTTTGAGTTACTTTGTTTAGTTATCTATCAAACTTTTTAATAAGTATGTAATAAATTAATGTGTTTTTATGTATCTTTATAGCAATTTCTGTACAAGATGTGGGACCTAAGTTTGGACGAACACCACAAAAACTTACTAACTACCCAGCTCCTCCACCCAGCATGATTATTCGCCCGCCTCCTCGACAAAAATCGCTCAATCGCAAAAGTCTTTCTTTGGATTATACTGTTGGAATGCCCGACTCGCATAAAATATGGGAATCCGGAGACGAAAGTAATTTGTCAAGTCCATCTGGAAGTCAGCTGAGTTTGAAATTTAATCTGGGTCGCTTTTCTGCTCATGGATATGAATCTGACACTTCTCTTCCCGAATCGGAATATACTTACAGTAGTAGGACATCAAGATCTGTCCTTGGCTATGATGAGAGCACAAGATACCAAACTGAACTTCCATCGAGAGAAGGTAGTACATTCGAGAGTATAGAAAGTGTTGATGCGGATGGTAAATCAAAGAAGTCGACGCTAAAAAATAAATTTTTAAAATGCTAAGAACGCAAAGTCTTGATGTAATGAAATTAAATATGGACACTGTAAGTCTTTCATCAAGTAAAACAAAAAAGGAAGAAAAAAAGAAAAGTTTAAGATCGAGAATTTCCAAAGTATCGAAAAACTCATTAGGAAGAAGTAGCAGTGTTGAGACCAAACAATCTACGGCAGAAAAAACAAATGACGTAAGTATAAATTTGATTATTAAAAAAATATTTATTGTTAAATTTTCACTTATAAAACTTTAAATATTTCTTAAATGCATCTTTTAAAATCATGACAAAATTCTTACAGAATTTACAAATTTCCAATTTGCAATACCGTAGCAATGCATTGTTTTTTTTTTAATTTCCAACTGCCTGATAGATTCGCAAACTGAAATAGCATGTTTCAGTTTCATATTTAAAATACAATGCTTAATTGTTTCAAGCTGCTAACAAAATTAAAATGTACACCCAAACCGTAACACATGAAATGTAAATGTCATTGATTAAAGAAGTTTATAAGTTACATTGAGTATTTAATAATATTTTAACTTGCAGATGGCACTACGAAATACAAAACTAAATGCACGCACTCATAGGTTTTAACTACGATGACAAGAAGATTCGTGTCCTTATGTACACTTTAATTACATTACTTGGCAGCGATCATTACATTTATGTAATTGGATACTGCTGCTGTATTTATTGTGTAAATAAACAAAAAACTTAAAACTTTGTCAGTTTTGATAACTTGATAACTTTTTGTTTTCTATCTGTTTTTACATTTGTTTGAGGAAATAATTTGGATTTTGTGATTATTAACTATACAATTCCTCTTTTTTAAATTGCTAGAATTGCAGGATTAGTTGTTAATAAGATTTTTTAACTTTTTTTTTATAATTAAAATTAGAACAAATGTAAAAACAAGTATAATTTTGTATGAAGCATTAAAGTTATAATAAATTGTTCTTTTGAATTGGAAAGTGACTCCTATTTTGACAGGAATTTTTAACAAATACTTGTTGTTCCTATGTAATTTATGTAGGGATGCCAAGTAATTTATAAATAATTTATATTTCTTCTTAATTCCATGTAAAACTTTATTTAGGAATTTATGTAGCATGAGCTAATTATACTGTAGTAGTGTTAAACATACTGTAATGTATATGCAGAAATGAATTAAGCTTCTGGATGATTATATACAAAATAAATTTATATAATTAGATATACAAACAACCTGATGAATGCTACTAATCAAACATAACAAGTGGATCTTATTGGGCTATTGTGAGGGTAATTATTAATTGGATATTAAACAAATTAGACTAGAGATAGGTGATTAAGCTGCTGCCACATGTTAAATTTAATAATTAGAAATAAATAAATTTAATTTAGAATATTCTGGAAGAAAAGATTGGCCTGGAACAAAACTCAAACTTACAACTCTTGCTTACCATGCCAAGCAATTTAAAAGATGTACTACAGTAACTGCATGGTATGCCAGTTACTGTACCTGGACTTATGTACAATCTTTACTTTGTGTTCAAATTAAAAGTCGGTGAGAAGATTGGGCAGTATGGTTATGTCAAAATTTAATTAATTAATTGGTCTGGAAGTAAAAGTAAAGATCAGACAAAGATCTTGGTAACATAACTGGCAAAGCAGTTGCACAGTTAGCAGGAATTGTGGGTTTGATTTCCATTCCAGGACAATGTTCTTTCACTATTATTCTAAATTAAATCTATTTATTTCTAATTATTAAATTCAACACCAAATGGCAGCACAGTTACCTATCTCTAGTTCAAATTTCTTAACGTCTGGTTGATTAATTAGCTTTGTAGTAGCCCAATAAGAATCTGGCTTTAACATTTGATCAAAATAAAGTTTTTGGCCCAAAGTTTTTACTACAAGCTTTATAAAAAAACAAAAATATTTTAAAGATACTTAAAATTGCAAAGTACTATTTATTGTATTTCTTGCCTTATAAGATGTATTAATATTTTGTTTTCAAAAGACAATAAATAAATCCTGTTTGTTATAAAGGAATAAGGAATCACCAGTTTGTAGTTTGGGGTTTATTATTATTATAAGCTTTAGGCTAAATTGTCTAATTTTGATACAGTGCTCTCTAGACTAACCAAAATGAAGTACATTTAATTATAAATTACACTACATGAAGAATGATATATGATGATGAGCATGTTCTTAAAGACTCATTAATAATTTTTTTTAGGTTTTGGCAACATATTGTCAAAACATCTAGTAGAATAATTTAAAATGGTTATCTCAATGAGTCTTTTCTTTGGGCTACAACTTCTAGAAAGCTTACACAAGCTACATAAATTCCTAATAAAAATAAAATTCCAAAAACCAAAGGTTTTTATGGAGTGTTTAGTCTGCACAACATTAGTCCTTTACAAGTCAGATGTGTGTCTGCTGCTTATGGATAATTTGTTTATTAGGTGATTTTTTTTATTTTAAAATTTTTGACTTTTTGACATTATCGGTCATGCTAGTAATTAGTGGAACCCTAGGGAATCCTTATTTTTATAGATGCCAGTATGCTGCATTTAAATATATTATCATCATTCCAAATTCCAAAAAGAGATTTTGGATAAGATTTTGGATAAGAGATTGTTTACCAGTATAATTACATCTTCCATAATATTGAGCTGTGTACCAGAGTAGCAGAATTGGAAATTGCATCACCTATGATATATACCAGAAAGCATTTGTAATCTGCCAGATTTTTATAATATAATAATTATAAATAAATAAATTTATTTATTTATAATTATTAAATTTATTATGAGATTGCAGCTTAAACCATCTACCTCTATCTAACTTTCTTTGGCTAGAGGTAAGTGGTTTAACCTGCAGTTTAATGATAAATTCATGATTATTAATTAGCCTTAATATAGCTCGATAAGAAAAATTCTGACAGATTGTTTGGTATTATTAAATGAATATTATTTCAGACCTTGGCTTGCCAGTACTGTTAATGAATACTGTTTCAAGAACTTTCCATTTGGTAGATTTGGTAGCTATAGAAACAAAAAATAGAGAGTTTATGGCGTAATTACTCCTGAAAAACATAACATGAACAGTTATTTTTCATTAAATAAGTTTTAAATATTTTAGAAGTACATCTTGAGCTTTAATAACAGCTTTTCAATGCTCCTATGTGGAGTGGATGAGTTTCTTCAGGTATTCTATATCAAGCTCTTATAGTATATTCATGTAGTTTGTAATTATTTTCAGGCTTCACCTCTGCAATTGTTGTGCCCACGATATGCTAGCAGTTCTCAACAGATTGAAATCAGAACTGATCAGCATAAGCATCTGATTTCAGTTTCTTGTAGGAACTTTTTACTTAATGCATCTGTTAGTGTTATTGTCACTTAATGACAATAACACTAACAGACTATAGTGAGCAAAATATAATACAGTATATCCTTTCTCTGTCTTGAAACAGAGGCCATGGTGCAGAGTCATCTAGGAGAATGCAGGATTTTGTGTCACAAAACTGTTTTGTAATTGCTGAAATTAGCTTGGCAGATAAGATGTTTTTGTAGCACTCTGCATTCACAGACCCATTTATAAAGTTTAGTTTTCCAACGCCTTTGCTGGATATGCATCTCCACATCTTTTGACTAATCGGAAACTTTACTCTCTGAATCAAGCAATTCCTGTTATAAACCTTGTCTTTTCTATTACTAATGTACGGTTCTACTGTCAGATTCTTGCAAGTTAATTTTAAATTTATCCTAAAACATAACAGATTCAAATGCTGAAGTCCGCGTGCTGTTTAATCCATATAAGCTGCAGTTAAACCGTTTACTCAATGGTAATGGCTTGGTACGACAATAAGCTTATAAGCCCATGTTATACAGATGACATTACAAATCTTGCATTCAGCTTTTATACCAATGGATGATATAGTACTAGGACTTAGCAAGTTAATGAAAAGCGTTCTCCTGTCTATGACATCATGGAGGATGCAATCTTTACAGTTTCTTACTGATCTACAATAAAACGATACGTTAAAAAATAAGGACATTTCTATAGGATTTTATGGACGATGCAATTTCCATGGCCACTATTGCTATCAGGTAAATACATGGCACAAATGCTATCAGGAGAAATACAGTTTCAAAACATGTCTTTCTAAATGGTGAAAACAATGGGCATAGTGAAAATTTATGCAAATGTACGATAAGTGGGAACTGCTAACTGCTACAGGAGTTAAAAGTTTAATTTTGAAAATGACTGCCAAATGGAATCAAAATCAATTCTTCACTGCACATTATCAACTTGCCAGAAAAAAAAGGCCAATTTGAAGTGATGCTGTCGATTAATCCAAATCATGTCCATCAAATGCTGGAAGAATGAATGACTTACAATTTACGTCCACATTTCATAAAACGGAGACGAAGACAACTTCGAATCTTTTGAAAACTCTCGGAACTAACATTTAATATGAAAATGGCCGACCATGCATAAAAAAGAAAGATATTAGCGAGGTTGCGACCGACGTTTTCAACGCGAAAACGTGTACGTCGAACGTTCAGCGCCGCCTTCCTGTAAGCCCAGTGTTTTATGGCAATAGCGTTTGGAACGTCAGTGGAATCATGCTCGACGTTCCAAACGCCATTGTGAAACTTCTAGGCTTACAGGAAGGCGGCGTTGAACATTGAAGGTACACGTTTTTGCGTTGAAAACTTCGGCCTCAACCTCGCTCTTCCTTTTTTATCGTGCTCTCAAGACGATAAAACACTTTGCCTCAACCATTTTATTGGTTTACCTCTTTAGAGAATGACACAGATGATATATCTGTGTAAGTTTTCATTATGCCCAGTGTTTTCTCGTTCCCAAAATAAGATAAATTCCAAGTAGGAAGCCTTTCCTTCTTAATGTTAGAATTAATAAAACTAAAATATATACTAATTGTAGTTTTGTTGTAGTGTTATTTACGCTCTTTAATGTTATCGTTTGGTTATTTTTATCAGTATAGACAAGTCCTAAAATGATTAGAATATTTGACAAGCAAACACCATACGTACGGTACAGTACTTACTCCATTACGTAGCATTTAATGCTATCTGCCGAAGTAAGTTCGTACGATGTTTGTTTGTGCTAGTGTCAATTGTCACCAGTTTCAGCTTATTGGTAAATTAGACGAAGTTCTACTGAATAACATACAATTTTTTGTTAGTTAATTGTCGACCAGTCTGTTATGTTGCATGGGCATTGATGTAGCATGATGTAACAATTTTAACAATTTTATTCACTTTTGTGAAAATGCAGTGATGTTATCTTTACTTAAAAACTTCAAATTGACGTCTTGCACAAGCTGCATCGTGACGCTTGAACCGCATCCGGTCACACATTGAATCCATGGCCACACATATTTAATGCATATAACAAGATATTGTGTTAACCGAAAACAAAATGAAAGTGCTTATTCGCTACTAAAGCAGTTTTTCGTACAGATACCAAACAATCCGCATGGTAAATGGAATACATTACAATTTTACATCGATAACTCTATAGATGTTAGTTTTAACTTAAGTAGATAATACAGTAGTAAAAATTTTCTAAATATGAGAAAAATAATCGACAAATTTAAATTTTTATTTCTAGAATAATAAGTAGCGTAACGATAATTTTAAGCTTACAAAAAACTTTGCAAAGCTTGAAAATATCTACGAAAACATTATAATTATAATCCGGTCACTAATCTTTTGTTTCTTTTCTCCGAGACAAGCAGCGCCAATACGAGAGACGAAAGTATCAATAGTATTTCGGAACCGTTTCCGGTAATGTACACAAATTTTGTCTTTACTCTCGTCGTTTACGAATCTGATAAAAGTTTATTATATGTCCACGGTGGCCAAACTACAGCTCTTTTAGACTTCGATTACAGCTCCACTATAGTTATACAATACTACGTATGTAAGTAGCACGTAAAAAGAAATTGTGTAACTATATGGAGTCACGAATCGCAATAAGGGTGTAGAAGTGGCATGTGCAGCTCACGAGCCAATTGGCCATCGTGGTTATATACGTTTTAGGGCTCCTAGAATCCAGGCTGTAACTATTTTTAGGCCAACACTTCAGCGCGTGGCATATTGAAAGTGTAATGGACACATGTTAAAACATACAAAGCTATTACTTTCATAACGGTATCACAAGTTATTTTCAAAATTTATGACATGAAAGTTATGAATAAATTTTAACATGTTATAATTTTCCGAAGATATCGTTATTTATTAGAATAACCAACTTGTAAACAATATACATTTTTATCTAATGCAAAATGAGACATTTCAGCGTTTTTGCCGAGTACAAGCGTTATGAATTCATTGTTTATTATAAATACTGTATCAACATATACGATTATTTAAAGTATGGATGTATTGAGATAGTGTAACATAAATATAAAAAATGCAGTATAATAGAAATAATCACCTTAATTATGATCACACTAATTAGAAATGATTTAATTAAAAAATGTTAATAATAGTAATTACAGTACTTAAATTAAGAATTCACTCAAGGGTTCAGTAAGGATTTAGTCTAAATTTAACGAAATATAAATGTGTGTAATATATTTAATTAAAAAGTAAAATCATTAATTACCATACACATTAAAAAGTAATAAACCCAATAACTATTGTTCGTAATGCAATGGTTTGTGCAATTAACTGTAGAACAACCACCCATTTCTTCTTAAAATTACAGCAAACACGTGGCAACAGACTCGGCCTACAATGGCGCGTGACTCAGCACGTGTTTAAGGAGCCTTAATACGTTTGAATTGCGTGCAAGCGATACGTATATGAAAGTTTAATTAATATCGTTGGCTTTTCAGAAATGTGGAATACAAAAATATATTGCTAAACGTTTGCTTAATTTGTTTTATCAAACCCGTTGTTTATTCTTCATATTTAAATACTGTATATACATTTTTAAACGATAGTATTATATTTAAGATTTCAGTTTAAATTTGTAAATCAAAGTGCAAGAGTTCATAGATACACAAAATAGATATAAAACATTAAATACACGTGAATTAATAAGGCCATTTTTACTCCACCAGTGACGAAAATATTTTTTGACCTTGGTCTTTGTTTACATAATGTTCTTCCGAATCGTTATCCTGGCATTTTTGGTTCAGTCGTTCGTGACACAAACGTCGATTAATTGACACGGAAGTTTCACAGTTTCCCCCGCCTAAAATAACGGTAAATTTGAGGAATTTAACTTTTTTAATTATGATAATAATCGTTCCTGGCCGTTTAATATGGAAGAAACAATATTTTTGTCACGGATCCGTATACTACGAAGCGAGGAAAGCTACGAAACCACCGGCCGTGCGTGAAATGTAAATTATGCGCGTGGGCGAAAGGTACCGGGTGACCAGCCAGCTAACAGGAGTCGTACCAGGCAAAAAACGTATAATAAAACCTCGATTTAACGGGCTAATTGGGGCGAGGGGTGTGCGTTATATAAATATAATAAAGTAGGTTTTCCCAGTACGCCAATTAAACTATGTCCGTTTTTTTAATCTGTGTTTACTTTTGTTTAATTGAAATTATGCAAGAGAAGTTTAATTCACAGAAGTCTTCTATGTGTATTACTGTTAATGTAGTTTTTTATTAATTAATTGTTAATGTAGACTGTAATAAACAAGCACAGTATACGATCTAAATCGAAATATATTTTTTGGGATTAAATACACTTTAATTGTATTTAACGAAATAATTTGAAATTGGATTTGAAAAAATAACAAGAACCTGCTAATTTAATTACGTATAAAACGCATTTTATACTTAATTAAATTAACGGGGCGGTTATTTTCGCACGTAACATACGGATCGGAAATTTTGTCCGTTAAATCGAGGCCCTACTGGATTTGCCGATCTCTAAAAGAAAAAACGACGTTAGAAAGATTCTGCCGGAAAGTTATCGCTTAGAAAGACGATTAACTTCAAAATAATATTTTCCCTCGCAAAGAGGACCATCGAATTGCAGCCCGTTAAAAGTGTACTGTCTTATAATACAAGTTAAGTATTGAAAGTATACAAATCGAAATAAACATCCGTCGGACTCAAATTGGGTAATTATAAAAAGATTTCGTACGTATAAAACACCAAAATATTCCTAAATGATTATTTAACTTCGTAACGTTTTAATAATAATAATAATTAATTGTTAATTAACACGGCACTTTTAAATCGTATATTTTTAATGCTGCAGGTCAACGCATCGTTTCGCGGAAGTCAGCATTCTGTGGCGGATCGTTCCGGTTGGCAGACTGAGAAGGGCCAGGTCGACCGACGTGGATTCCGCCCCGTCTCCGTCCAAACTTTCGCCCAGGCTACGACAGGCCATTTCACAGAGACGCCCGTGTAAGTAACGATGGCGACATCACAGAGGACTTTCGTCTACTCACGTCGCACGCGCCAACCAACGCAACGTCTTGCGCAGCGCCCACTGTTTTTATTTCGAATTGCAGGCTGTGCCTCGGTTTTAAAAATAATTTTAGCAAATTTAGTTTGGAGACAAAATATTCTGTTATCGCATTCCATACGATTTTTTTTTGTCGATAACAGAAGCCATTTTCCGTTAATCCCGACGTTCTGGTAAATCGAATCATATATAGTCTGACCGCGAGATTCCATGGGTGTACACGTGTGTAAATGGTTGTTTGAGGTATTAAATGGAGTGTAAAATAACAAAAGATGTGAAAGCTAGTGTTTCGGGAAATCGACAGGACACCAACACCCCCGTAAACAACTTATACTCTTTTTTAATTTTTGTACATATGCCATTCCATATACAATTCATTGATATCTGCAGAAGTATCACATTTTCATTTTCCATACGCAGCGCGTGGATTGAGCCGAGGAGTGCGTGCCAACCGTTTCCAGTCTCGGAAGATTTTTTCCGAATTTCGAAAACGGAGCAGAATTTTCTGATAATCGGATCGACGCCGATTCGGTCGGGTTAAAAAAATATATTATAATTTTTATTTTTTTTAAAAAAAACACTACATATGTGACGTCGTTATGCGTTTATCCGGCTGTGTGTGATTGGAGGACTTGTTTGTTTTGCAATTGTTACGACCCGAACGTTATCGAAAAAGCTTAAAACAAAAAAATAACGAAAGATGTAATGTACCTTATCCTTACTTTTAATGTTAACAGTTCGAGCAAGAAAAAAAATTACTAATTAAAAAAAAATGACTCGATCGGTGCAAGGCAACGTGATACACTTGGCTGTTTTAACAAGAGATATTCGACAATATGTGGGGAAATAATGACATTGCTGCACACTAGGTAAACTCGTCATCACAGCCATGCGGCCATATTTGCACTTCCTGTCGCTATAAGTTCTGTGACGTTGGTCCTTGTCGTTTTGTTTACGCCAGACAACGGGTTATTTCTCATCACCTTCGGTGCAAATTGTTATCTTTTGTCTGTTTTAAGAGTTTATTGCTTTGTTTATATATGTATATATATTCCAGTACGTCTCAACACTCAGATTTCTCCTCTACCAGTTTCTGAGTATCTTTATCACTGTCCGTCGTCACGGGGTCTAGCGACGTCTGGCGGATCTAGATGGGCGGCGAGGACCAGTGTACTACGTCGGAGGGCGTGAGGATGGCCGCCTTTCCTCCGTTGTAGACGGAACCGAAGGCGTTTTTGTCCATCAGTTCTCCGGGAACCTCGTACAGTCCCACCTCTTTGTCGGTGGGCTCCACCCCCATCGTATCGATGGCGTCGTACATGGGATTGCTGAAATCGGTAGGTTTTTCGGTGTCTTCCAAGTGGAATTCTGCATCCAGTGGTTCCTGCTTTGAGGATATTGGAGAAGAGGTTAGTTAAATAATTACGCGGTTTTCTCTACGCGTATTTTTGGGAAAATACCTTATAGATGTTATCTTGGGTGCCGTTTCGTAAAGATGGAGTGGGTAGCTCCACGTTTGTTCCGATGCGGAAGGAAACGCTTTGATTGTGATTGACCAAGCTGCCTGATTTTCTGAAATTTAAGAACAATTAAGTGTTAAAAACACATTGTAAGAATAACGTAAATTATACTTCTGGTGTGACGTACAAGTTTTTCTGACGGAAAAAACACAGAAGACCCGTGGCCGTCACTAAAATCAACAATATGACCAATATAGGGATGATGATGGCTGCAGTATCTGGAAAGACGATGGCAAAGTATTTTAATAAGTAAAATTCCTCACGGTGGATCGTAATACTCGCTATACTTACTACTATGAGAGGCCAGGCTGATGGCACCCTGCTGCACCATTACGCTGCAGTGTACCCCCACGAAATTTTCTGGACATCTGCAGATTATTTTGCCCGCCACCAACTCGCAGTAGCCTCCATTTTCACACAGACACCTTTCGGGTTGGGGTTTGGGATTCTCAAATCCTGTTGGATAAACATTTCAGTGACGAGTAACACTAGAGGTAAAAAAGAATTTGCAAAAACGTACCTGCATTGCAAGATTCTAGGCTCCCTCCTTCAAACAGAGTGCCGTCGGGACAGGCACACTGGTATCCTCGAGGAATCAACAGGCAGAGATGAGTGCAAGATGTGGTGGAACATCTGTTGGTAACTGTATATGAGAGAAAATAAATTAGACAATTCCTAAAAGATATCATCTACATGTTGCAAAATTATTTCACAAGGACGTATTTATATTGACAGAATACAAACGCACTCGACATGTTATATTTCTGCTGGTGATATATCTTGACGCCGGCGGGTGTTACTTCCAAACTCCGTCTTGCGCGGACTTTGACACCCCTTCCAAATTTGTCCTGGTGATATATTTCTCCGGAATCCTTCTCAATCCAGTACATGTGATCCTCAAAAATGTCCAGGCCAGAAGGATGATGTAAATCTGAAATGGAAAATTTATTAAATTCAGTCCTGGATAGAACCCACAAAGAAAGTTGGTGCAGATGACCCACCTCCTCCGAGCACGATCTTGCGATCGGATCCATCCACATTCATCGACTCTATGACATTCTCCTTTGTGTCGCACCAGTAGATTCTGTGATTTTGGGCATAATCCACCGTCAGACCCGTGGGATGGCCCAGCTTTTCATCCACCAGAGTCTTCCGCTTGTTGCCGTCCATCCACGCACTCTCTATCTTTGGCAGCGTACTGCTCTCAGTCCAGAACATCAGCCTGAAACACAAAAATAAAATTTTTCTGCCAAACAATACAATTGAACATTGTGCAATTTGTTTGTACTGCAACATTACAGAAAGTTTAGTGATGAGTAACAAGAAACTCAAAGAATGGGTTATAGTTCCTTTCTTTACACTTCTTATGTAAAGATTAATATATGCTGACACCCCCAAGCAGAGTTTAATGTATCCAAACTAAATTTGAAGTATAAACAGGCACATTATTAAGAAGTCTAGATGTTTATCAAAATCAACTAAAATTATGGAACGACAACTTCCTGAGAAAGTCTGACATCATCTCTGTACTGTAGAGCATTCAATGTTCATATCTCAAACACATGGAGTGTGAATGCCTTTCCACACAAATAACAAGCCACGTCCTAAGATGTCTCATTCTCTAATGTTGGAAGGGAGATAACAGGTTCCCTGTTCTCTCCAGATGAAATGACAATGAGAATATGACCCTGATTGTCTTGACTCCATGAATGATACCATCTCCTATGAGAGAAGATAAGATGTATACAAACCACAGGCTTCCTTACATAAAGGCATACATCATATAGCCCACAGTGTATGGTTTGTCTTGACTTGGCCAAGAGCTCTAAAGACTGTTCCTGGTGGTATATGTTCTGGTATGATGTCTTGTGATTAAAGCTAAATATTAATATTAATATTGGCCTTCTCTTGACATCATGCTCCTGGGCAACCTTGGCCGGGTCTCAAAACCATTGCAACTCTCTATTGGTTTGAGTTGGGTACACTTGTGTGAGGCATAGGGTAAGCAATCATATGCAATAAAAACCTTTTTGCACTCTCCAAGAATGACAAATGCCCATCATGTCAGCCAGGCATATATAGACAACTTATTTTGCACATATAAAAATATTCAAACTGTATTTTATTCAGTTTTTTGATAAAATATCTGAAATTATAGGCCGAGCTTTAAGCTAGGTTCGTTAGGAGTTGAGAATATCTCAACTTTTGCCAAACTCTAGTGATTGGTTAAAAGGTTCTAACTTAGTATGATGCAAACAATATTTTGTTTCAGTTAGTGTTCGTTTCATTCATTTATAGTCATTTGTACGACAGTGTAAACCAGGGGTGTCCAACCTTCCAAGTATATATAATATATACTTGTGGCCCTTAATCATACTTGTATATTTAAGGATTAACATGTCTAGATTATAATAATAAGTTTTAAAACTTTACTTCTCAGACACTTTCAATTTTTACTTAGAAATAGATTCTCCCTTTTAATGAAAAACACAAATATGTTTTATTTGGGTCTCTAAAATGGTGTTTCGTGCATTTTTATTTAAATAATATGTAGCCATAGTGCCAAATGATATTTTTTTATGTCAAACTAAAAAAAAATGTAGCCAAATCTTGCAATGCTGGAAGGAATACTAAATAAAGCTGGAGTTGTGACTCAAAGGATTATAGGACAAAAGATAAAGAAGTGAGAAAGGTTGGAAAATTAAGGGTCAATATTTGCATAACAGAAGTTCTATTTAACCTTTCTCTCCTTTCCCCAAATTTGAGTCTATAATCCTTTGAGTCACAACTCCAGCTTTATTTAGTAATTCTTCCTCATTCACATATCTCCAAGTACAGTCGACCCCCCTATAACGTAGCGAAAAATTTGTAGCAACATACGTATAAAGGAACTCCTAAAACGTCATCGCCGACTCATTTCGCAACAAGATTGATAGAATCTGGACCAATAGTGGATGAGCAGCCAAACTACTTTTCTCCGCCACGCTACGGAGCGGCTAAATTGAGTTTGCTATCGTCTCTACAGTATTATATATAAATTAGGTACTGTATATATAATTATATATTAACTTA
>NW_019385613.1:249787-256587 GCF_000671375.1 Centruroides sculpturatus | reverse complement strand
TCTACAAATTATTGACATCCTGTATCACAAACAAAATATACAAGCATGTTGAAGAACACGACATTCTTACAGAACAACAAAAAGGTTGCCGCAGAAATTACAGGGGATGCAAAGAACAGTTACTCATAGATTCAGTCAACGGCAAGCACACAAACAACACACAAACATAGACATGGCATATATAGACTACAGAAAAGCATTTGACAGTGTTCCACACAGTTGGCTGCTACATATTCTACACGTGTACAAAATACATCCATCACTCATTGCATTCTTCCAAAACACTAGGCTGCACTGGAGAACAACACTGCATCTCAGGGTTACTAACACTTCCATATAAACAAACCAAATATTTATTAGGCGAGAAATTTTTCAAGGAGATTCCTTGAGTCCTCTCTGGTTCTGCCTAGCCCTGAACCCATTATCCAACATGTTAAACAACACGTAATATGGCTACAATATCAGACCTGAAAAAACAACACAGTTTATGCTGTCACATCTCATGTACATGGACGACATAAAACTTTATTCATCCACAGAAAAACAGCTTCATCAACTCCTACAAATCACACACTCATACACTAAGGACATACAAATGGAGTTTGGCTTAGAAAAATGTAAAAAACTTCACGTAGAAAAAGGAGTCCTGAAGAAAGAAGATTTTGCACTTGGAAATGGAAACGTTATTGAATCCATGGAAGAGGGCGAGTTCTACACGTATTTAGGATTCCAACAGGCCAAACTAACAGAACATACACAAATAAAGCAAAGATTAATTAAAGAATATCAAAGTAGGTTAAATGCTATTCTCAGAACACAGTTAATGCAAAACACAATATTAAAGCAATAAACACATATGTCATTCCAGTACTCACATACTCTTTTGGAGTTATACATTAGACTCACACAGATCTGGAGCAACTCCAAAGAAAAACAAGAACAACACTTACTAAGCGTAAACAACATCATCCTAAATCCGCTATAGAAAGATTAACCCTTCGTTGGCCTGATTGACATAGTTAACCTTCAGTACAAACAAATACAGTCACTGCGAAAGTTTTTTTTTTACAAGAAACGAGAAACATCACAGTTACATAAAACAGTAACTCTAGCAGACTCAAATAACACACCATTAAACTTACACTCACATCATACAGACATGACACAACATATAAAAAGCATAGACACCATCAAGCAATCGTGGGCTCGAAGGGCACTCCACGGCAGGCATCCTTATGACCTGGCCCANCTTTTCCGGGAGGAGAAGAGGATGGTCTACTATTACTACTATTCATTAATACTGGTCTACTATTAATATTTGAAAAGTGATCCGTGTTGAATGCGTTATGATGGCCCCGCACGTGATCGAAGTTGCTAACCTTAAACAAGTCATACGAAGTCTTTCGGACATCCGAAATACTTTGTATGCCTTGTTTTAAAAAATCTTGTAAAAATGCTATAATAATTGCTTTTATGTGATAATAAATTTATAAAAAAAATTTGCAACAGACTGTATAAACTGTGCGAGAAGTGTGTTCTCGTAAATAATGCGTTTATGGAAAAATTATTGGGCTGCAATTTGAAAAAATTGTAGACCAATAAAATCCCAATGTCCTCACCTATCTATCTGTCGTTCCTTAATCTCGAGAAAGGTGAAAATGGAGTGCAGACATGGAAATTGTAAGAGAAAAGGACCAGATTACCTATACCAGATTACCAAGTTATATATGAACTTCCGATTTGTACCGCGAATCAAGTTATTTCAATACAAAAATTTTTCCCCGAACGAACATAACCGACATGACTTTATTGCTAACAAGAAAAGTATGATGTACAGGGACAAAATACTACTACACTCCACGCAGGCAAGTATTATATGTTNTATAACTGCAAAGGTTTATCTGTAACTGCAGGTTTATTTATAACTGCAAAGGTTTTTACATAAGGGTTTATCACACCGGGTGACTAATCTAACACATTTTAAAAATTCTTTAAATTAAATTGTGTACAGTAGAGGAATAAAGAATTTTTAAAATGTGTTAGATTAGTCACCCGGTGTGATAAACCTTACGTAAGATAACCTTTGTAAATACAAATCAAATACGATAATATAACAAACATTAAAACAAAAACCATATAAATGGTTTAGTTATTTCAGCCTACCATTGTCACGTTTATCGCGATACTCGAACAGTACAAAAAGGCACAATTTCATTGGTCAAGTAGACATCAATTGAAAATAAATTTTTTCACATATCATATTTTTTCCTAATGTTAACTTTAAGAAACTGTACCATTCACAGCCGAATATCAAACGGTAATCTGCTAACCAATCACATTTCGCAAAAAACGGATCAAATATTTAAACTCGACACCCTCGAAAACCACTTAAAACATATTTTATGCTCACCGGTAACCTTGTATTAGATAATTTTCCTATTCGAATGCCAACATACCGCTTATACCGCTGGTCCCATAGAAAGAAGGGGAAAGAATTGAACTTAATTTGACCAAAAGTAGTAGTAGACCATCCCCTTTTCCGGGAGGAGAAGAGGATGGTCTATTATTACTACTATTCATTAATACCGGTCTACTATTAATATTTGAAAAGTGATCCGTGTTGAATGCGTTATGATGGCCCCGCACGTGATCGAAGTTGCTAACCTTAAACAAGTCATACGAAGTCTTTCGGACGTCCGAAATACTTTGTATGACTTGTTTAAAAAAATCTTGTAAAAATGCTATAATAATTGCTTTTGTGTGATAATAAATTTATAAAAAAATTTGCAACAGACTGTATAAACTATGCGAGAAGTGTGTTCTCGTAAATAATGCGTTTATGGAAAAATTATTGGGCTGCAATTTGAAAAAATTGTAGACCAATAAAATCCCACAGTCCTCACCTATCTATCTGTCCTTCCTTAATCTCGAGAAAGGTGAAAGTGGAGTGCAGACATGGAAATTGTAAAAGGACCAGATTACCTATACCAGATTACCAAGTTATATATGAACTTCCGATTTGTACCGCGAATCAAGTTATTTCAATATAAAAATTTTTCCCCGAACGAACATAACCGACATGACTCTATTGCTAACAAGAAAAGTATGATGTACAGGGACAAAATACTACTACACTCCACGCAGGCAAGTATTATGTGTTACCTGTCGCAATAAATCAGCGAATACAATATATATTTTTTTTAATTATATCGTTTTGTTAAGAATTATATTTAGTTAATTATTTCGTTAAATTTTTCCAATAGATGGTGCTACGTGTAAAGCCAGCAATCGAATGTAGACAGAAATTAATCGATATATATAAACCTAATGAATAACTTTTAAGGAGACGTACGGCATGATCTAAGTTAGAAGAATATGAACGTAAATACCGAGTTTTGTAGCAATTGACCGACTGACCTAGGCGTTTATAGAGAACAAACAAACAAACATCCTCATTTCTATATATAGATTCACTTGTGTGGACGAATAGATACAAAATATCATCCAGTTACTGTTTTCAAAATGCTAATTTTACACTAATCTTCAATTAAATTATGATAAATTAGGATTGATGCTGTTAAATTTTGGAGGGATGGAGAGATAGAGGGAGGGTCACTTGCAATATCTCGAGTAGGGTCGGATTTAATGAAGATTTTATTCGTCATTAGTATTTACAATTTTTCATGAACTTGTCTCTATTCTGAAAATTAAACTTTTTGCCATTTTATAATAATTAATAGCATAAAAACTTTTTTAAATAAAACATTGTAATTGGGTTTTTGTTATTACGAATTCATGGAGCCGTTTTGTGGCGTAAGTGAAAACATTTCAAAACAATACAGTCGACCCCCGTATAATTACGGTCCCTATAATTACGATTCCTATAAAACTACGAAAAAATATACGTAATTTGGAAATGTTGAGTCGGATTAGTGTAGAATCGATTAATTTTATGGAAGAAAACCTTTCAATCAGCCGTAGTCCGTAAACTTGACACGTGTCGGGCTGTGATTGGAACGACTTGTAAGAAATCGGATTCCTAATAAATTGAAACGAATCTATATCTTATAGGGGGGTCGACTGTAATTTAAAATTTTTGACAAGTTAAGAAAAATTTATTTCATAAAGCTTTTATGCGATTTAAAATGTTAGAAGAGGTCAGTAAATCAGTTAACCAAAACAGTTACTCATAAATCAAATCAAAAGAAAGAAAAGTACTATAGACAAAATGATGGCATCCCAATGGGGTCGGTAATAACCCCCATTTTAGCTGATATTAGGATGACCGACATTGATAAGAAGGTCGCAAACATTACGGGCATAGTAGATCTACAACGCTATGTGGATGACTATTTCACTTCTTACGATAGTAACATTATAAATATCAACCAGATTTAAGTACTTGTTAATGAGATAGTCCCTAATATAAAATTTGACTTAGAACCCGAGATCAACTGCCAGTTACCTCTCCCAGCCATCCTTGCCACTTAAAAAATACAAAAAAACATGCACCATTGGTTTGATTTGCAAATGTTAAGAAGGCCGTGGCTTAGCCTTTCAAAAAAAGTATAAAGGGGAAGGTGTAGGGTTTTGGTTGAAGATGGGGCAAGAAGGATAGGAAAGTGTGAAATAATGTTTTATGGCCAGCCAGCATCGAGCCCCATATATTGAAATCATAGAGTAAAGTATACATAGAGTGGATCAAAGCCCTATTAATACAGAGTATGTGCTTTGTTCTTGGAGTAGATACACTAAGAAATAATAATGATAATAATAATAAAATAAAAATAAAACATTGAGGAAAACGAAGTATGAACACGTGAGTTACAAAAGTTTATCCCGACAATTGATTATGGCGGAAGACAATGAAAAAATAATAATAATAACAAAATATACAAACATGTTGAAGAACACGACATTCTTACAGAACAACAAAAAGGTTGCCGTAGAAATCACAGGGGATGCAAAGAACAGTTACTCATAGATTCAGTCATTCTACGTCAAGCACACAAACAACACAGAAACATACACATGGCATATATAGACTACAGAAAAGCATTCGACAGTGTTCCACACAGTTGGCTGCAACATATTCTACACGTGTACAAAATACATCCATCACTCATTGCATTCTTCCAAAACACTACGCTGCACTGGAGAACAACACTGCATCTCAGGGTTAGTAACACTTCCATACAAACAAACCAAATATTTATTAGGCGAGGAATTTTTCAAGGAGATTCCTTGAGTCCTGTCTGGTTCTGCCTAGCCCAGAACCCATTATCCAACATGTTAAACAACACGCAATATGACTACAATATTAGACATGAAAAAACAACACAATTTACGCTGTCACATTTCATGTCTATGGACGACATAAAACTTTATGCATCCACACAAAAACAACTTCATCACCTTCTGCAAATCACACATTCATACACCAAGGACATACAAATGGAGTTTGGCTTAGAAAAATGCAAAAAACTTCACGTANGTGTAGGATTTTGGTTGAAGATGGGGCAAGAAGGATAGGAAAGTGTGAAATAATGTTTTATGGCCAGCCAGCATCGAGCCCCATATATTGAAATCATAGAGTAAAGTATACATAGAGTGGATCAAAGCCCTATTAATACAGAGTATGTGCTTTGTTCTTGGAGTAGATACACTAAGAAATAATAATGATAATAATAATAAAATAAAAATAAAACATTGAGGAAAACGAAGTATGAACACGTGAGTTACAAAACTTTATCCTTACAATTGAATGTGGCGGGAAACAATGAGAAGAGATCGCGACATCAGAACAGCACATACGAACAGCAAACACAGTTATTTCATTGCTGTGCAAGTCTCTGTAGACCTAACAGCTGACCTGCTACAGGTAATGGGGGTGGATTCTCTTAGACGGGGNACAGAACATACACAAATAAAGCAAAGATTAATTAAAGAATACCAAAGTAGGTTAAATGCTATTCTCAGAACACAGTTAAATGCAAAACACACAGTTAAAGCAATAAACACATATGTCATTCCAGTAGGGGAGAGCGGGGCTACAAGTTCCGTTTTTTATTCAACCTGTTAATGAAACTTAATTCTAGCATAAGTATTCAGATATTAAAATTTACTAATATATCTAACTTTGCTATTAAGACAGTTTTTGGGGTTGTTTTTTTGTAAGATTTTTTATAATTAATAATACAATACCTAAAGTCAGAAAGTAACAACTTACCCCGATTCGGGGCTAGTTGTTAACAGGGTGGGGCAAGTTGTTACGAGATCTATGGAAGGTGTAATATGTAAAAAAAACAATAATTTATTTAACTAAGTACGTATTTAAGGACTAATCAATAATATCTTATGAATAATTAGTTGTTTTTCTTAAATTTATTATAAATTAAACATTTTTACATTTTAACATTTATAATTTTTACTTAAAGATTGAAACATTAACCATTATATTAGCTTAAGTAGCTAATCAGCCTTGAAATTATCAATTATCAGTCTTCAATCATATCAGAAAGTCGTCTTTGACTGAAAATAATATTATATTTATAAATCATCACAAGATTCATCAGAACCGCAATTCGGACAAAAGTATGTTAACATGTCACGATATTTTCTACATCTGGAATGGGCCCAGTTCTTACATTCTTGACACTGGATCCATTCTTCACCAGAACGTGAGTTAGAGTAACGGTCACAGCAGACTAAACAATAATACTCTAAACTATCCTCTTCATTCTCAGAACTTCCACTGCTCATTTGTACAACCTGTCGTTTAATGGACTTCCTCTTTCCTT
>NW_019385613.1:239346-248356 GCF_000671375.1 Centruroides sculpturatus | reverse complement strand
TTACATAAAGCAGTAACTCTAGCAGACTCAAATAACACACCATTAAACTTACACTCACATCATATACACATGACACAACATATAAAAAGCATAGACACCATCAAGCAATCATGGGCTCGAAGGGCACTCCACGGCAGGCATCCTTATGACCTGGCCCAAGATTTTGTTGACAAAACTGCGTCAAACAGCTGGTTAGATCAGGGATGCCTCTTTGGGGAGACGGAAGGATTCACGATTGCCATACATGATCAGGTCATAAATACTAAAAACTACAGAAAACACATAGTCAAAGATACAACACTAACAAATGACACATGCAGAAATGTCACATCATGCCAGAAACTATACAACACATCACTCTGGGTGATGTGTTGTATAGTTTCTGGTAAGCTCTTGGCACAGACAGATTACTTACATAGACACAATCAAGTAGCAAATATAATACACCAAGAGCTTGCAAAGAAGAGCTTACAAATTGGCAGACATCCACAAACCATACTACAAATACATTCCACAGACAGTATTGGAAAACAACACGCACAAAATGTACTACGACAGAGCCATAATCACAGATAAAACAATTTACCACAACAGACCAGACATCACACTCATTGACAAACACAATAAAATCACATACATTATAGACATAGCTATTTCAAACACTCAACAATATGCAATGTGTTTGCAATGTGTTTTGTACATTTCAATGTACAAAGCGAGTTCTGTGTGAAATAAGGCATCTGTGGAGGACGGATAGGGTGCTTATTGTACCTGTCGTTCTCTCCTGTACAGGTGTGATACCACACACTACACAAAAGCCTGGGAACATTACAATTGAATAGAAAAACATACATCACGCTACAGAAGGCCACTGCATTGAATGCATGCCACATTGTTAGGAAATTCCTGAATATAGACACTGACACACTTATTTAATTTTAGTTTTGTTTTGGTTGCTATGCCTTGACTGTGGTCCGGCATAGCACACAGCCACCGGTGTGTACCGAGTATAACCCACTAAACCCAACATAACAATACATAGGATGTTCTCCGACCTTGGAGTATATATGTTACAGTCAAAACCCGTTTTTAGTTAGAACGCGTTTTAACTAGTTGAAACTAGTTTATACTAAATGTCTTTGTTAAAACCCGTTTTGTCTAGTTGAAACTAGTTTATACTGAATGTCTTTGTTAAAACCCGTTTTGTCTAGTTGAAACTAGTTTATACTGAATGTCTTTGTTAAAACCCGTTTTGTCTAGTTGAAACTAGTTTATACTGAATGTCTTTGTTAAAACCCGTTTTGTCTAGTTGAAACTAGTTTATACTGAATGTCTTTGTTAAAACCCGTTTTGTCTAGTTGAAACTAGTTTATACTGAATGTCTTTGTTAAAACCCGTTTTGTCTAGTTGAAACTAGTTTATACTGAATGTCTTTGTTAAAACCCGTTTTGTCTAGTTGAAACTAGTTTATACTGAATGTCTTTGTTAAAACCCGTTTTGTCTAGTTGAAACTAGTTTATACTGAATGTCTTTGTTAAAACCCGTTTTGTCTAGTTGAAACTAGTTTATACTGAATGTCTTTGTTAAAACCCGTTTTGTCTAGTTGAAACTAGTTTATACTGAATGTCTTTGTTAAAACCCGTTTTGTCTAGTTGAAACTAGTTTATACTGAATGTCTTTGTTAAAACCCGTTTTGTCTAGTTGAAACTAGTTTATACTGAATGTCTTTGTTAAAACCCGTTTTGTCTAGTTGAAACTAGTTTATACTGAATGTCTTTGTTAAAACCCGTTTTGTCTAGTTGAAACTAGTTTATACTGAATGTCTTTGTTAAAACCCGTTTTGTCTAGTTGAAACTAGTTTATACTGAATGTCTTTGTTAAAACCCGTTTTGTCTAGTTAAAACTAGAATTTACTGCTAGTCAAAAATGAATTTGAGTTAGAACTAGTTTTAACTAGACAAAACAGGTTTTAACAAAGACATTTAGTATAAACTAGTTCCAACTAGACAAAACGGGTTTTAACAAAGACATTCAGTATAAACTAGTTTCAACTAGTTAAAACGCGTTCTAACTAAAAACGGGTTTTGACTGTAACATATACATTAAAAGAAATAATAATAAATGAAAATAAGAATGTAACATTAATTAAGAAAGACGAAAAATTTATACGCGAGGTACAAACTTTATTCCGACAATTAAATGTGGCGGAAAACAATGAGATCTCGCGACAATAGATCAGCAAACACAGTGATTTCACTGCTCTGGAAGTCTCTGTAGACCTAACAGCTGACTTGCTACAAGTAATAGGAGGTGGATTCCCTTAGGCGGAATCTCCTTCTACAGAACCACGGGTGAAAACCCTGTTGACGTGAGAAAGAATAAATTATACAAACACATTTCACGAAAAGAGCACGTGTAGATTAGTTGCTGGCCCCCATAGGGTAAATGATCGTTGGCTTGAAGCTGGACTAGAGGAAAAGATTGGGACCGTGATCCCCGTTCCATTTATGAAGTTTTTAAAAGCTGAGAAAGTTTCAGTGTTGCATAAAAAGTCCTTACACCTACAGGGCCAATGGTGTCCATGTGTG
The DNA here is from genome assembly GCF_000671375.1 of Centruroides sculpturatus. Lineage (NCBI taxonomy): Eukaryota > Metazoa > Arthropoda > Arachnida > Scorpiones > Buthidae > Centruroides > Centruroides sculpturatus. The sequence continues at coordinate 245,768 of NW_019385613.1, read as the reverse complement.
TACATCCTCTGCATAAGGAGTTTACGGTGGTTGTTATGTTTTGGGCAGTTAAATAATACATGGTACGGTGTTTCTTCTTCTCCACAGTCACAAATGCCATTTCCCTTTGCTCAAGAACCTTTTTAGATATTGTTTAAAATTGCCGTGACTAGTAATAAAGTCGGTAGTATGAAAGCCCGGTGTAAAGTGTTCCATATTGTTCCTTACTTTTATGTCGGGAAAAAGTCAAAGATGTTCCTGCCAGTTGTATCCGTATTCCACCTCTCCCGTCACCTGTTTGCAGTGTAGTCGTTTAGTTGGCTTTTAACCCAGCTATGGAGTACAAGCTTGAAGGAAGAATTGGTTAGGTTCTTGCTAGCTTTTTTCGCAAGAAAGTCGGATTTATCATTTCCGGCATCCCCTGAATGCCCTTTTATCAATTATAGTTTAACTTTGGTTTGTTTGTTTTTCAGCTTGATAAGTATGTGAATGATATCCTTGATTATTTTTAGATTAGTATTCAGAGATTTTATTTGGATTAAAGCCACCTTGCTATCGCTGAATATAGTAATTTGCTGTTGTGTTCTGAACCTTTATATTATTGTGGACATGTTGCAGGGCTTTAAGAATGGTTAAGTTTTCAGCCTGATTTATTGTATAGAATGCAGGGCTGTGGAATCGCGTAAAAATCTACCGACACCGACTCCGACTCCGACTAGGGGTAGACTTGTTAACGAAAGAGACCCGGAAATTCTGATGCCATCACGTGACCTCAGAATAAAAGATTCAATAAATAGAGTTCTAATAAAGATAGAGCGTAGAAACTTTTTATTCCAAAGCTAAAAGACTTCTCTAAGTAATATATAAATATGCATTCGATAATTTTTACTTTTACGGCTGTTATATATAACAGAGGAAAAGTGTAGCGCTCGGTCAAATAATGACCCCTCCCAAATTTTTACATTTTTGGACTCGGAACACCTTGAAATTTCGAGATATGCAAAAGATTCGAGGTTTTTTTCTATATGTGTGGATGTTAGACTGTGTGTGTGGGGCATGATTTCGTTCACCCTGTTTGAAGCCTAATAATTTCTGTGGTCAGAGTGGTCAGAATCGGAGTCAGATGGTTTAACACAGGAGTTAATTATTAAGCGTCAAAGTGGTTGAACTAAATCATGTCCCCATATATGTTCTAACATCTTACGCGAGAACATCTTAACGGGATTTACTGTACTATTATAAAATGACAAAAAAGCTTACTTTAAGGATAAAGACGAGTTTTATTTTATTTTTTTAAATTTTGAACGCTAATAACGAGTAAAATATTCATTAAAAGATATGACACATGACCACTTTTATGTCTTCACCCTGTCGACCTTTAATTAAGAACCAAAATTTAATAGTATTAATGCCCCTTTATACGCAAGCCACAGTGCCACATTTCGTTTCTTAAACTTTACCCATTCTGAGATATTGTTTAATATCTCAGAACAGAAAATAAAGAAATTAAACAAATTAGACGCCAACACACACGCGCGCGCGAATTTTTCCCCTTTATTGACTTTTTTGAGGGGTTCGGGAGGTCTCCAAACGTGTAGATTTGCAAAAAAAAAAAAAAAAAAAAAAAAACTTGGAGGGTCAAATTTGACACGATACCAATACTTTTCCGTTTTATATACATAACAAGTTGGTAAGTAAAAAGGAGTTCGACTCCGACTCCACAGCCCTGATAGAATGAATCCAATTTCAAGTAGACCTGGTAGACTACCCTGTTATGGTTGTCTAAAATCACCATGGCTGCCTCCACTCCCTGTGGGCTTTTGGACTCATCGGTAAAGATGTTGATTCCTGTCTTTATTTTCAGATCTGGGGAAAAATCAACCTCGGGGAGTCAGTTGCCGGATGCATCAGTCTGTAATTATTGTACCTGTCGAGTCCATGTCTGTGGATTTCTTCTGCAATTATCTTTATCTAATTTGGAGTGTTGTTGGCTGAGACTAGGTGATCTGAGTAGTTCATTAGTTGAAAAGTCCAGTATCTTTCAGAAGCTTTTAAGTCAAGGGGAGTGGTATTAGCAAGTACTTGCAGCCCATTAGTAGGGGGCAGTTCGATAAGCTCTGGTCACTGTAAGAAGACAGCTCCGCTGAATGGACAGCAGCTTCTTACTAATTTTATGCCTATGCGTCGCATACCCTCCAGACTTCTGCCCCGTAAAGAACAGCTGGTTGTATTGCACAGTTGTATATTAAGAGGGAGTTGTGGTAGCTCAGGCCCCAGAGGTTTCTGCTAATAGACCTAAGGGCATGTGCCAATTTAATCGCTTTCTTCTTAATATATTCTAGATGTAAGTTCCACTTTAAAAGATTATCCACCAGTATTCCCAAATATTTTATTTTGTCTGTGCATTTGATTCTGTCCTCCTGTATCTTGATTGACAGTATCATACATTACACATCTGAAGTACCCATTCACATAAAGAAAAACATCTTTTACATGTACATTGACAAAATCTTACGACGCACTACTCACGAAACTGTTTGAACTGCGGAGATACAATATGTAATAAAAATATTTTTAATGAACGGATACAGCAAAAGCACACTTAACAAATGAATCAACACCAAAAATACTAATAAACACGAACATAAAAACAATATCACCACTCAAAAGTATTTTAAAATTCCATACGAACTAAATATATTTGAAAGAATCAAACCTAAATCACACAATTACAGTATAACCTTAGCATCAGAAAAACTTCCTTGTTTGAATTACAAGATAAACCCACATGATAATTATAATAATATATGGGACCAAAAAAACGTAATTTACAAACTCAGTTGCAACTGCACTTTCCCCAAATCCTATATAGGTGAAACTGGCAGAAATCTTAAGACCCGATTTAAAGAACACATAACGACGATTAAATGTAATAATTGCAACTCAGCTGTTGCTCTCATTGTAACAACGAAGGTTGCCAAATCATTAAGGAAACCGCAAAAATTGTCAAAAAAGAACCACATGCGCAAAAAAGGAGATAGTATAAACATCTAGAAATTCTTAAAAACAAAGACATTATGATGAATAATAACATTGGCCAAAAACTACATGAAACTTGGTATCCATACTTGACCAAGAGAAGCCGCGAGGGGGGAGAGGGGGTAGTGGATAATTAATGTGTTAAAGTACGACAAGTTCTCGTTATCTGTGCATCCTTCCATACGGAACTCGGCAGGGTGCTCGTACGTCTCACTTCCACTTCCTCCTTCACTTTCTAAATTTCCCTAACCCCTCAAAAAACCCCCCTTTTCGACACTCCTCTGTCTTAACACCATTCACACCCACTATCTCTCCCCTATCTCAAGACGATGCCTTTCTGTTGTATCCTGTTAACTTTACCATTTACATCTTGTGTATCACCATATCGTGTACTGTACAACTCTACTGTAAGTTAAAATAATTTTCTTGTTTTTTTCTATTTTACGGTGCATTTTCTTCACTCCATTGTTCTTAAAATGTTTTCTATTGATCTTACCGTAATCAAGGTCACGGTTTCCCAAATTTTATAGTCTTGCCTCTGCACTGCACCGTGTATACTGGGGTGTTTTTCCAACACTATGTACTGTACCATACCGTTATGTTTGCAGTAAGTCCAAACTTTTTACATATATGTAGTTTGTTTTCCCTTTTGTAAATCATTTTCCAATTTTTAGCTTATACCTGTTAACCATAACCATCCATATTTTATCTAATGTCAGAACTCCTGCATTTCTCATAACTTATGTAAGTTTCCTGTTGTTCTTTTACAAATTTGTAACATCACGATGTTTTTTGTGCAAATTTGTATACATTATGCTAATTTGTATGTAATTTTTTCCGTAGGCCTGTATAGTTGTAACATAGAGAGTTGAAAAGGAACATAATTGTCCGAAATGCATTCTCAAAGGATTAAGATGCTTGCATTGTTCACTATGGAGGATGATCCTCTTATCAGATAGGGGTTTTTGTATTCTACCTAGGGCTCGAATAAGATGTATTATTGCCTAAACTAGAACATCGCTTAGACTTTGTCGTATCGCGATAGAGTTGAGGCGGAGCAGGGAAGAAACAAGCGATTCTTGCACCTGCCTGCCATGCAGAGGCGATCCTTCTTGCAATAGCAAGCCACGGAACAGGAGATCGTTTCATTTTAACGAAAGCAAATTGTTCTTATGTTCTGTTTGTTTATTGCATCTTTTTACGAAATTTTTTACTATTTTATTTTTCCTGTTAATTCCAATTAGGCGCGCTCGATTGCAACAAGGAGCATGGGCATTGTTGATTTGACTCCTTTGTATCTAGAAAACGAAGTACTCGACCCATATTTTGTGGCAAAATTTTCCCAAAATCGGCAAATTTTGAGACAGAACTCAATTCTATAAGCGACGAAAAATAGGCACTAGCGACTATAGGAAGTCGCGCGATAAAGATGTGCAAACACAGAAGATAATCAATTTGCCAATAAGGGGAGGTATGTAAATCATTTTATTCTACTAAAAAAATAAATTATTTATTTTTTCCTGTTTAAAGATTTATCTCCAGATTCGTATCAAAAATTTTACCTTGCAACCGAAATCTCCTTAATTTGCATATAGGATAACATTTGAAATATTTTGTTCGACTGCAATTTGAAAAAAGTGTAGACCTATAAATTCCTTCTGTCGTTCGTCCGTCTATCCGTGCCTTTCCTTAATCTCGAGAAAGGAATAGGATAGATGAAAGCCTCAAATATGGAAAGTGTAGGAGCAGGAGGCTCCGATAACCTATACAGAAACGTCTGACACAAACCGCAAGTCACGTTATTTCAATTCAAACACCCCCCGGAAGGTGTTAGCTGGATGTCTGACACGACTCCATTACTAATGGAAAAGTATGATGTACAGGAGCAAGCCACTACAGTACTAATTTGAGGTGAAAAGCATATATTTTGATGAAATAAATTAAAAATATGATTAAAAATTGCAGCCCGGAATTGTGACGATATCATAATAAATAATTGTTCGTTATTATTAATTTTTCCATAAAATGTGTATTTAAAAAGACAAATCAAAGCAATATGAAATAAATCAGCAACGAGTTGCTCAACTTTCCTGGCGACATTTAAAATTTTGGCGCCGCCATCTGTTATCATATTTTACTATAGCCTAAATTTTATATTTTTAACTATTATAAGGGGCAAAAAGCTTAATTTTGAGGATAGGGATGAGTTTAAAAAAATCGTAAATGTTAATAACCAGTAAAATCGTCATTAAGTCCGACCCTACTGGAGATACACACGACTTACATTATCTTTTCACCCCTCGGTTTTAACCACCAAACTTTAATAGCATCAATCCCCTAATACTAAAACCTCCCTGAAAAATTTCAGAAATTTTCGGTAAAAAAATACAAGTCATTAAGCTTCAAACAGGATAAAGAAAATCGTGTCCCCCACACACTAATACTACGTTCGCACACAATCCACGACTCAGTTCGATCTCGATTTACCTACAATCTGGATTGTGACTGTCGCTAGTCGAAACGTCGTGCTGTTCGCACAGGCAGTCCGCTCGAGAAGAACCTGGCTATTATACGCGATCATAAAACTGACGTAACTACGCGGTAAGTCACGAACACCAACAAACAAAATGGAAGTTTTGGTTAGAAATAAATACTTTTTATTGCCGTACATCTAATAATAGACAGATGTCGTCGTCTCTCCAGATGTCTTTTTTATTTCTCTGTCGATAACCCAACACGTGTCCCGCAGCCATCTTGTATTTTCTCGCGCGCATGGGATTGTGGGATCTCTCTTATGACTGGATCTAGGTTCGAGAACTCTCTCCAGTCGATCGCGATTGAACCTCGTTTCAGTCGAGATCAATTTTGCCACGTCTACCGAATTTTCGGTAGATCTACCGATTTTGGGACCGATCTACCGATCTACCGATTGAAGCCTCAAATCTACCGAAAAGTTTACGATAATTCAAGAAAGAAATTTTTATTTTCAATGCATCTAAAAATTCTCAATAAAACATTTTTTTGTACATTTATTTCTTATATATTGTAAGAGACTTTATTGCAAAGATTCTGTCTCGTTTTGTTTAGAATATCTTGTGTCTGCCCCATTCTTCAGCTAATGGAATAGAAAGAATATTTTCGTAAATAAATCTGTTAAACACGAAACACGGAAATAAACTGACTTGTGAGCTCTGAAACAATCACTGGCTTACTTCTTACTAAACAATTAATTGGATAAAAATTACTGTTACGATTTTCCTGTAAAAGATAATTTAATTTCAAAAATAAGAAACAGTGTTAAAAACATACAAACGGAAGATATTGAATAATAATAATTATTATTAATATCCGAAAAATAAAAGGTAATACTGTATTTTGTTAGAAAAATAAGACAAAATGTACCT
>NW_019385613.1:199908-237885 GCF_000671375.1 Centruroides sculpturatus | reverse complement strand
CTATTAAAATGCAATCAAAAATGCAAAAAACCGCATCTAAAATAGTATAAATAGAAGCAGAGTTCTTTACGGTAAGCCTTCCCCGTAAGGCTTACCGTAAAGAACTGTCCATCCCCCATGTTTAACGGAGGAATAATATACAGCCTATGTCCATCCTGAAGTTCCATTCTAAATATTGGTGAAAAAATTTTTGAAATCGGATGAGTAGTTTTGGAGATTACCTGCTGCATCCAAACTTACATACATACATACAAACATTACCTCTTTATTATATTAGTATAGATAATAAAATAAAAGACGAAAAAGAATGTTATTGTTTATGCGCAACCTCCTTTCTGCCACAAAAAGTCGATTTACCGAAAAATTACCGAAATCTACCGAAAATTGCCTAATGAATCTACCGATGGCAAGCAAATTGGCGTGGCAACACTGATCGAGATTGAAACGGTCGAGAGCGTTCGCAACACGGAACGCTCTCCGACCTTAGTCACAATCTAGATCGAAATGCTTGGTGCGAACGGGGTATAACATCCATACATACAAGAATTACCTCCGAACTTTTTTACATTTCTCGACATTTCTCCTAAAAATATTAGGAGAGGTCATTTTTTGACCAATCGCCATACTTTCCTTATGTTATATATAACAGCCGGGAAATTAAAAAGGTCTTAGACTTAATATTAACGAATAGAGATAGACATGTCTAAATGTAATTTGACACGCTGAATCGATTGGTATAAAAAAGTTTACTTGCGATTTTAAAATTCGATTTAAACTTTTAAAATTTAGGAATGAATTTTTACTTCCGGCGATTTGCTTCGTTTAAGACCGACTTTATTAAGAAAAACGCACGCATTTATCGATATTAACAAAATGTATTTACTTTAATTCACCATAACGTATTCCATCTATGAGAAAAAGCGACATTAAAAATGGCAAGATGGTGTCATTAGCGCGCGAACACGTATAGATACGACAACCGTGTAGGGACAATCGATGCAGGGAAACTTTCCCTGACCGTTGGGAACATGTCGAGAAAACGACATCGTGACGTCACTTCTAGAATTTCCGAGCCCAACGAGAAAGCCAGACCAGGGCGCGTAGAAGTATGCAATTGCAATTGTCACGTGGCCAAATTAGTGCTGTGGGATGCAAAACATGTTTGCTTCTGTATATATATTGATACATACACAGTAGATAGTAAATTTATTGTGCAACCAGCAATTATTTACTGTGACATCGTCACAATGCTNATATTGATACATACACAGCAGATAGTAGATTTATTGTGCAACCAGCAATTATTTATTGTGACATCGTCACAATGCTGAGCTGCAATTTTTAACCATATTTTTAATTTCATTTAATTAAAATATATTGTCTTCACCTCAAATTAATAATGGCTTGCCCTTGTACGTACATCATGCTTTTCTTTTAACAATAGAGTCGTGTCAGTCATCTTATTAACATGGTCAGCCCCTTCGAATCCTCAACTAACTGCCAGTGTTTATTGCTTTTATCCAATCAGAAAATAATGGATTTTGTAAAGAGAATAAAACTAAAGCGAATGCATATATTTGCTTCTTGTTTTTAATCTATAAATATGAAAAAGCCTTTAGAATGTGAATGGTGCATTCATACTGTCAGCATTGTGACAATACACAGAAATATAAACATGAAATACTGCTTCATAAATTGTTAAATATAGAATAAGTTTGTTTCGTCCGATGGTTCTTTTCAGTTTTTAATACTTGTAGACATAATTCGCCCATGTAGGGATCACCATTTATTTGTTTTCTGCGTTTAAGACANAACAAATTTTTATTTGCAATTTTAATTTAATTGACATCTGAAATTAATTTTGTGATCTGAAATAATTCCATTCAACAAATTTTTATTTGCAATTTTAATTTAATTGACATCTGAAATTAATTTTGTGATCTGAAATAATTCCATTCAACAAATTTTTATTTGCAATTTACTCAATAAATTAATTTTGTGATTAGTGCTACTCAAACCACTACTACTAATGTATTACTGTAATTCACCATAACGTATTCCATCTATGAGAGAAAGCGACATTAAAAATGGTATGATGGTGTCATTAGCGCACGAACACGTATAGATACGACAACCGTGTAGGGACAACTGATGCAGGGAAACTTTCCCTGACCGTTGGGAACATGTCGAGAAAACGACATCGTGACGTCACTTGTAGAATTTCCGAGCCCAACGAGAAATCCAGACCAGGGCGCGTAGAAGTATGCGATTGCTATTGTCACGTGGCCAAATTAGTGCTGTGGATGCAAAACATATATATTGTAAACATATACATGAAATTTGCTTTTGTATATATATTGATACATACACAGCAGATAGTAGATTTATTGTGCAACCAGCAATTATTTATTGTGACATCGTCACAATGCTGAGCTGCAATTTTTAACCATATTTTTAATTTCATTTAATTAAAATATATTGTCTTCACCTCAAATTAATAATGGCTTGCCTTTGTACGTACATCATGCTTTTCTTTTAACAATAGAGTCGTGTCAGTCATCTTATTAACATGGTCAGCCCTTTCGAATCCTCGACTAACTGCCAGTGTTTATTGCTTTTATCCAATCAGAAAATAATGGATTCTGTAAAGAGAATAAAACTAAAGCGAATGCATATATTTGCTTCTTGTTTTTAATCTATAAATATGAAAAAGCCTTTAGAATGTGAATGGTGCATTCATACTGTCAGCATTGTGACAATACACAGAAATATAAACATGAAATACTGCTTCATAAATTGTTAAATATAGAATAAGTTTGTTTCGTCCGATGGTTCTTTTCAGTTTTTAATACTTGTAGACATAATTCGCCCATGTAGGGATCACCATTTATTTGTTTTCTGCGTTTAAGACAATACATTTTCGGCGACCGACCTTTCTTTCTAGGCTACTAGCCGCCAAAATATTTTAAAAAGTCCATTTAAAAATACACAAAAAACTTCCAATTAAAAATACAAAATTTTCTAAAATCGGAACTGGTGATTTACTGGTGATCCCTACATGGGCGAATTATGTCTACAAGTATTAAAAATATAGAATACTCAAATGTTATTTATATAATTTTTTTGGATTTTTTGTTTACATAATTTTCAGATTATAGTTTATTACAACTTTTTATTATATATTATTAAAAGTAAACCCGAATGGGAAATTGATTTCAAATTCACACATGGAAGAAACACGAGATCTTCACATTTGTCCTTCTCACACCTACAACAACAATGTCAGACGGCGAAGCCGATCTTTATTTTCAGAATTTTTGGGGCAAGAGCCTCAAAATAAAGGTCGATTTCATTGTGTGACATTGTTGGTCTTGTATGTTCAGAAGATCAAATGTCAAAAAGGCGAGTTTCTTTCATAGGCCTATGTGAAATTTTAAAATATAATTACATTTTATACTTATTTTTTCCCTCTAAACAGAAATTATCTTGAAGAAGAAGCACAACTTCAGCAACGTAGATGCGAAATCAAGATTATTATTATTAATCTCAATAACAAATATATAAAATTCCATGCATAAATTCCAGATTGAAGAATTTTCTTATTAAAAGTGTTATTATTGAATATGGTTTTGTCCAGTTTAATAAAATTAGGTCTTCATTTACTCGGAATTTTAAAAGAAATTTCTGAACTAATCATCAAAATTCTTCTTATTTTCTTCCCCAAGAAATGTTGCTACAAAAATTTAGACAAAGAAATAGTTTTGATCACGGGAGGAGGCGACGGTCTCGGACGTTGTTTGGCTATAAAATTTGCATCGTTAGGGTGTAAAGTGGTCATTTGGGACATAAACGAAAACGGAAATCGCCAAACTGAACAATTAGTGAAGAGTAGCGGAGGAGGCGAATGTTATTCCTATGTCTGTGACGTCACCGATAGAACGAAGGTATACGAAACGGCTGGACGAGTGAAAGATGACGTGGGTCCTGTAACCATACTGATCAACAACGCCGGATTTGTCAGTTTTCAAAAATTACTCGACAATCCCGATCACCTGATAGAGAAGACTTTTCAAGTTAATGCGATTTCCCATTTTTGGGTAAGTTCTTCAATTATTTATTGCACACTTTTAGAAATATAAACAGAAATTTCGAAGTCGTTCTGATTTCAGACGTGCAAAGCATTCCTGCCCGATATGATTTCTATGCAACGTGGACACGTAGTTAGCATTACGAGTTTAGCAGCATACGGAATAGTTGAGAAATTGAGCGATTATTGCGCTAGTAAGGCCGCTGCTACCACTTTATTCGAAGCATTAACATTAGAGCTGAACATGGAAGGCCGTTCGTACATTCACACTAGTCTCGTTTTAACGTATATGCTGACTACTCCGATGTTTGAAGGTGTTAAGCCGTAAGTTGTTGCAAAAGCCATAAAGAACAGAGAAGTTTGGCAGTTATTAATAATTGTACTTACTGTTATTTATTTTTCGTGTTTAGTATAATTCCTGCAATTCGGAGTGATATTGCTGCTGAGAAGATTGCGAATGGTGTATTGCAAAAGAAATCCCTTATAATTGTTCCGGAATGGTTTCCTTATTTACCTTTAGTTAAATGGTTTGTATTTATTATCAATATTTTGAAACAATTGGAATCGACATATTTCCCAATTTTTCAAATATTCAAGATATATCAATGGCATTTACATTGTTTTGAATATATTTCAGTGTGTTTTCTTGGAAGCTTTATTACATATTCTATAAACTGCTGAAAGTGAATTCTGCAATAGAAACCTTTAAAGGAAGAACATAAGAAGTGTATTTGGTAGATATGTTTAAAATATAAAATTTCTCTGAAACGTGGTTTGACTATACAAAAATATTTGGTCTTTTCTTTTATAGAAACGCGACATATGGGCGATCTGCCAAGGGGGTGCCTCCCGGGAAGTCTTTAATGTGAAACCTCACCAAGTTTAGTTATTACTAACGTGAAGAAAACTNCAGTATGGCGATCAGTCAATAAATGATCCTCCTCCAGAATTTTACATTTTTGACTTGGGACAAACGTCGAGAAACGCAAAAACATTGGGGTTTTTTTACTTTCTAGGCTGTTATAACAGAGGGAAGCTATGGCGATCCGGAAAAAAATAACCTGCAGATGATTTATCTTTGGGAACCCACACCGACTACTAGTGCTCGGTAGTTATATCCATTCCATCACTGGTGGGCTTCTACGTAAAGATGAATTAAAAAGTTTTGTGTTATAAAGAATAAGTACAGTATTAAATTATTTTTACAAAAATCGTGTATTCAAAACGTGTCAACTTTCATGGACTTTCAACTCAATTTTTCCAGATTAACAAGAATGCGAATAAAAAAATTTGAATAATCAACAATATTGTCATCTAAATCACGTGATACCCGATAGCTAATCAAATAGATTATTATAGTCGCTATGACAATTCTCTGCTGAAATTGGCAAAGTCGCGTTCTTATATGCATTGCCTTTTCAATCCAATAAAAATCGTATTCTTGAGTAGTTCAGTTTTTGCCTTCTAAAGGGTAATAATTACCGATTAACGTTTTTTTCGTTGTTTCGTGTACCCAATTAATATTTGAGCACTTTATAAATTTTGTAATTTTAATTTATTTTATATATTTTTTAAATTACATATTCATTAAAATATATTTATTCTGATGTTTATCACGCGAGAATAACAGCAGTCATAACTGTACTGTAAAGAAGAGAAGTAACATTTTGTTGATATCAGAAGGTAGTCTCTGGATCTGCAAATAGCATTCGTTTCTCGGCGTCTATTTCCTTTAATATCTCAAGATGGGATAAAGATTGAGGAACGAAATTTAGCATAGTAACCTGTGTATATAATATATTGATGCTATTAAACTTTAGTGGTTAAAGTTCCAGGGGTAGGTAGAGAGGAAGGGTTGGCATGTCATATCTAGAATGGGGTTGAATTTAATTCACATATTACTCGCTATTATCATTTACAATTTTAATGAAACTCATTACTGTCCTCAAAATTAAGCTTTTTGCTACTTTATAATAATTAATAATGTAAAAAGTCTTTTATAACAAAATCTCATAAGAGATGGCGCCACACACAATTTCATTTATTATAATGAATAATATACAAGTTATATTTTTAAATAAAATCTCATAATAGCCGGTGAAGTTACGCAATTTGCTGCTGGATTTTTTTTCATTTGTAACTCTGTTTTTTGTTAAAATTTTTGATAAATTCTATTAAATGCAGCTAACCCCTGGATTTAGGGGTTAATCCTAGATTGTCTAAAGATTGATTGCTTAAAATTTACAGTTAGGGGTAAATGCTTTTGTTTAGTTTGTTGTACTTTAAATGTTTTTATGATAAAAATAGTTTTGTAATAATTTAATCCATGCAATATAAATCTTTTCATATTAAATGAAAAGTACTTAGTAGATTGTCAAATACTAACTTTGAGCATCTTAATTAACTAATTTATTTTAAATTATTCTTTGCCTACTTGAGCCTTTTTTAAATTAGGTCTTATAACACTTGTAATATGGAAGAAAGATAAATAAAAAAACTTCTATGTTGTTTCCTGTAAATATTGTGCCAAAAATTTACCTTTGTACCCATTGAAGAGGAACGAAATATGTTTGAAATATATCTGGAATTAATAAAGAGATAATCGGAAACAATCTAAATGTTTTTTTTTTCCTTCCTTCCATACTACAAGTATAATAAGTCTTTATTTTAAAAAGGCCCTAGTAGGCAATGAATATTTTAAAACAAATTTAGGAAACAAAGCTAACTTTACAAACCAATTTATTATTATTTCATAATTTTGTCAAAATTATCTGTTACCAAATTACTTAATTTTATAAAACACACTTTAAATGCTTATCAGAATAAATCTGTAAGTTTTTGTTTTCGTTTTTATTAAGATATCAGTTGAAAGGCCCGATGGGATCGGGCATACTAAATAGTTAGCATACATAACAATGATAAATAATTAATTACAAATGGTTTACCTAAAGTGCAGAGACGTTCGGCAAAACACTGTTGAAAGTGAACTGCCCATAACTATCATTGTCATGTATTATAACCAACATCCCTACATCCAATTCTCATAAAATAAATTTCAAAATACCAATAAGATACTACATATTTCCGTTATGATTGCAAAGAAATACCATAATATCACGTCTCTAGTTCAAAACATAATAATGAAACTAAAAAGCATAACTATCATTGTCATGAACTATGACCTACATCACTATATCCAATTCTTTTTAAATAATACAGCAAGCAGCATGCGTGCCGAATACCACCAAAAAGAGTCGAACACGGACTCTGGCAAAATTCATAGGTTTGCCGCTATGTTTTGCTGGAGTTCGATTCGCTGAGACTGGCCAATTTTTTCAGTTTTATATAGTAGATAGATGAAAATAATAATAATGAATTCCTATTACAAATAAAAATAATAATATACTGAATTATACTGTAACAATATAAAATATATATATAATAATTTATATTGTTAATTTAAATAATAGCTAGGGCGCCCCTAGTGGCTGTTTTTGGCATATCGTGACAGAGACTGTCCAGTTTTTTTAGTTTTATATAGCAGATTATGATAAAACAGGAAAAAATGCTTATTTGAAATCATTTCTAATAAAATCACAAAACATTTTCTAAATTTCTCTTTAAAAAGATATTGTGTCTAAATTGATTCTAAAAATCATAAAAACTTAAAATCGCATATTAAACATAATGTAAGCATTACGAATAGTCTTCGCCATTATTTCTTTCTCGGCTGTTACATATTACAGAGAGACAGTATGGCGATCAGTCAATAAATGATCCTCCTCCAGAATTTTACATTTTTGACTTGGGACAAACGTCGAGAAACGCAAAAAGATTGGGGTTTTTTTCTTTTTTACTTTCTAGGCTGTTATAACAGAGGGAACCTATGGCGATCCGGAAAAAAAATAACCTGCAGATTTCACATTTTTGGAGTTAGGATAACTTAAAACGTCTAGAAATGCAAAAATATTCTGGGGTAATTTCTGTAAGTATGGATGTTAGTGAGTGTTTATGTGTGGGGGGGCACATTTTTGTTCACCTTGTTTGAAGCTTAATAATTCCTGTACTTTTTGTCGAAAATATCTAGAATTTTGCAGGGAATTTAATATTAGGGGATTGAAGCTATTAAATTTTGGTGATTAAAAGTCAGGAGGTAGGAAGATAATGGGGGTCATGCGTATGACGATTTTATTGTTTATTAGCATTTACAATCTTCTTATACAGGGTGTCCCAAAAGTCTTTCCCTGACTACAAACATGCAGAAGGCAGAAAATATGACACGTAGACACATATCTTTTATCTTGAATTGCAAGTAACATATTCAAGTTTCTGTGTGTACATACATACTCACTGTTACGTTTTTTGTTACAGAACAATCACAGCCAATACCTATCTTGATGTGTTGCAGTTATTTGTTGTGCCACAGATTCAGGACATTCCGGACTTAATTTTCCAACAAGATGGTGCGCCACCTCATTGGGTGTTAGATGTTCGTGGCTATTTGGACACAGCATTTCCGGGAAGATGGATCGTGCGTGGTTGTCCCATCAACAGACCTCCGCGATCACCGGACATAACACTACTGGATGTCTTCCTTTGGGGTTATGTCAAGAACCAGGTTTACCAAACACCAGTGAATGACATCGCAGAATTACTGACGTCATAACATCCATCCCTCACGATATGTTGACCAATATATGGATGGAATTGGAATATCGCCTGGATATCCTTCGAGCAACGAAAGGAGCACACGTCGAAATTTATTGATTAATAAGTATGTATGTACACACAAAAACTTGAATATGTTACCTGCAATTCAAGATAAAAGATATGTGTTTATGTGTCATATTTTCTGCTTTTGCACGCTTGTAATCAGGGAAAGACTTCTGGAACACCCTGTATAATTAATTTCAACCTTCAAAATTAAGTTTTTGCCATTTTATAACAGTTAAGAATATAAAAAGTTTTTTAATAAAATATAACAGATGGAGCTACCAAAATTTTAAATGTTGCCGAGAAAGTTGAGCAACTTGTTGCTGGTTTATTTCTGTATGTATGGATTTTAGTGTGTTAATATGTGTGACTCGATTTCGCTCACCTTCTTTGAAGTCGAATAACTTCTGAAATTTTGTACGGAGTAGTGACTAATCATTCAGATTCAAATTTAAAGAGGTGAAAGTTTGCAAATCGATTTATGGACTCTTGGCTCAAGGCAGTTTTAATTGTCTGACTCCATCCCTGTTTTTAGAAAAAAATTTTAACAAACCTTAAATAGATTTATAATACAGTAAATCCCGTTAACACGGACAAATTTTTTCGAAAAATTGTACAGTAATTTTAAATTTCTTGACAATAGAAAAATTATAATTAACGAGTGTATTTGATATCCGGAAGTCTTTGCTACATCGCGCATTATATATAGTCAATAAGTTAGTAAAACTAAACACTTTACATTAAACTTCCATAAAATTTTTTTAGTTCATTTCCTGTAATAATAAATTTCGACAGTAAAACCTCAGTAAAAATTCTGTATAGAGCTGATCGTAATAAATTACTATACTCTATATTTACCTTCACCCACATTAGTCCAAGTTAGCGATAGTTTACTGTAATATAGAAAAATCGCCAGAATGATAACATCGTTTTCAAATCGCCAACTTGTTCAAAATATTATCAATTCTGGCGATTAATTGCCAGAGCTAGCAACAATGCACGTACGTTGTCAGTCCATCGCTAAAAACCAAGATGTGCAGAAAGCGAAATATTTTCTACCCAACTTGCTGGCGCCATCTTACGATACAATTTATTATTAATTTGAGTAGATAACAGAGGACGTCACTCGTTAAGACATACAGTATTTTATGTTTGCGCCATTTTTTGATTTTCCGTTTCCGGTTTCGGGTTATGAATTATATATATATATATTTAAAAAATTGTCATTTCATAATGCAAGATGTACAAAAATCTAGATAATTAATTTTATTTAATTTCACAAAAATTCCGCTCTTCTAGGGATTAAAATGAAAAAAACATGGTCCAAAACACAGAAGGTCTGAGCAACAGCTATGGGATATTATCTCATTAGTTCATTAGTCATTATGATTATAATTTGTGTTTTTTTTTTTTATTTTACTTTGTTATCATTCTCTTCCTGATTATTATTTTGTAAATTCTCAGCAGACAGATACTATATGTTCTGTAAATTAGAAAGCCATACAAAATGTTTCAATGCTCTTATTTAAACCTTAAGGAAAAGTTGTCGATTTGCTGACGTGTTTTATCTGGAAATTTTTTGAAGTTTAAATAAAGATATTCAAACACCCAGTGTGACTCGGTGGAGAATTACCCAATAGATGCGCGTGCTTAAAGCCTGGTCGTCTCGAGGGGGCCTCAAAAATTACATAGAAAAAAGATAATATACTGTACCTCTAAAAATTTAGTGAACGTTTAAACAGTGTATATTACAAAAAGTTGTTAGCATTTAAAGATTTTATTGTCTTTTTAATATAAAAAAAAATACTTACATAAGGGACTTTATAACAAACTGGAGCCTCCTCCAGAATTTTACATTTTTGACTTGGGACAAACGTCGAGAAACGCAAAAACATTGGGGTTTTTTTACTTTCTAGGCTGTTATAACAGAGGGNATATACTGTACCTCTAAAAATTTAGTGAACGTTTAAACAGTGTATATTACAAAAAGTTGTTAGCATTTAAAGATTTTATTGTCTTTTTAATATAAAAAAAATACTTACATAAGGGACTTTATAACAAACTGGAGCCTAGGGCTTCAAAGGAACATAATCCGCTACTGGTGTGACTTCCTAATTTACAGAACGTATGGGATTCGTCTAGTGAGAATTTAAAATAATATATCTAAAACTAAACTCAATTAAACTTTAATAAAATAAAAGATATGTGCCAGTACTTGTAATACCGTATCTAAAATTGATATTAATATAATATTAAAAGCAGTACGTATTGCATTTAATATGTTACGTTTAATCTTTGTTAACAATATTAATTTTAAACATAATTATAACCTATTTTAAAAATTTTGTATACTTGTAAATATATAAAAGTATCTATATATATATAACCCATTCATTTCGTGTCCGTCCCGTAACCGTTTCATAACGGACACTAGAGGCGCCCCTATCGTGTGTCATATTTCAAACATTCAAATTAAATTAACAATTTTAATTATTATTTAAATTAACAATATAAATTATTATTATTCATTTGGCCAATAAATTATTATTTGGTCAATATAACAATATAAATAATTCAGTATATTTGTAATAGGAATTTATTATTTCAGGGGCTTATATCTCGCGAAGGGTCGCGAGTAGGGGTATGGTTCCTTTGACTTTATTGTTCGCACAGAGGGGCTACATTTTGGAGGGTTGCCACCTCTTCATTCGGAGGGTAAATCTTACCATTGGGACTTTAACGGAACTGTAGAGCATACTGATAGGAACAAAAAAGTCAAAGGAACCGTGCCTCATGAAAATTTGTAAATAACGCCCACTAGGGGGCGTCCCGGGCTACTAGTATAACAGATTTGACTAATACAAACAAAATTACAAATATTATTTACAGTTCATTATTTCTTCTTTACGTTTTCGAGAGGATCAACCAAGAGTTATGCTGGTCATGTATGTACTGTATTCCGTTCAGAAGAAAATTTTTGAATTAAAATCACATAACTTCCGATTTGCATCGGATGTTTTTACATAGTTAACCGGGGTCTCCTACCTTTAACATTTTCATATCTGTCTCGACTTTATCTAATGCCGTTCTTGATATTAAGGAAGGACAGACAGTGGGAATTTATAGGTCTACACTTTTTCAAATTGCAGTCCAATGAACTGTAAGGACTGACGGAGTACTGTATATAGGTATCACAAATAGAAACATTGTACTGTACGTCTTAAAGAACATAGATACAACTTGTAAAAAGACAAATTTTCACGGCATAATCTAAGATGGCACAAACTGAAGGCTCGGTGGTAACATAGAAGGAAGTATACATCACTAAACCAGTACACTCGCCATCTTAAACACGGAGAAGATGGAAGTTTAGAAAGCAGTTTAATGGGAAAATGTCTGAACGCTGGAAATACCGAAGGCTTGCCAACGGCTTGGAAGTGATATTATGGTAAATAAAATAAAAATAGAATGACTTATTTTTTTAAAGCCTTTTCAGCCAAGAGTGAACGTTTTATTTTTCATTTTTGTGATTGTATTATATATTTTTCGACACTAATTCATTCAGTTAACTTTTTTAGCTTTTCTTATACAGTGGTACCTTGTACATAAATAACATTAAAAGTGCTCAGCAAGTAAACACATAAATTAAAACACCTTAATTTGTTGCTGAGAAATATATTTTAAACACAAACGTTTTCAACCTGATTAACAGGCCATCCTCAGGTCTAAAAAAACGAAAATGGAACAGATACGTTCCATATATAGAATATAAATATTTAAATCAAAATTTAGAACAAAAATTTTTAAAAATATACAAAAGAAACGGAAGAAAATATAAAAATAACACAAAATAAAATTAAAATATACAAGAGAATATATACCTTGTACTTCGAACGCAAAATTCGACAAAATTTTGCATCAGAGTCGAACTGCGCACGGAGTGGAAAAATGCCCACGAACCGTAAAAACAATCAATTGTGAGTTTAAGTCATTCGCTCTCAATCAAGCATTACGCTCGCATGTTTCAAATGCTTTTTTGTTTATTTTTGATGTGTTTTGTTATAATGTATCTACATCGTTCTTTGTTGGGCGAACTGTACGTTTTGTATCCTTCAGTTGAAAACTTCCCAAACGGAACTTTTCGTAACACCTTTGACATGTTCGAGGTTTAAGAACACTGTCCCTGTATACATTACGATTTTTTTTCTTTTTCTTTTTTTTTATACTGTGTGTACGGCATTATATCCTTTCCAAAACTCGTAAAGCATAATATATCTGATGTATTTTTTACTGGAAAACATTACAACTTAATTTTATTCAAACAAAATATGAAGTAAAATGTTTTAAATAAGCTTCTAAACGAGGAATGCAATCTCACATTAGCATTAATGTGTTACATTTCGCAACCGTTATAATTAATAAGGGAGAACATTAGAAAACTACTATTAAAAATTATGTATGCACAACAATGAAAAGTATTGGAATCGTGTCTTGACCTTCAGAGTTTTTTTGAAAATCTCCGCGTTTTGTGACCTCCTGACCCAAAACAGTCGAAAAAAAAAAACGGAAAAAAGTTCTATAGATGTGTGTGTGGGCGTGGATGTTTTGGCGTTAATTTCGTTTAATTTCTCAGAATGGAGTGATGATTAAAAAAACGAAATTTGGCAAGATAGCTTGTATATAAGGAGCATTGAGACGATTAATTTTTGATGGTTAAAGGTCAAGGAGTGAGGAGGGTCGGGATCATGTGTCACATCTCGAGAAGGATCGAACTTAATAAAGATTTTACTCGTTATTAGATTTACAATTTTTTAATAAAACTCATCTTTACTCTCAAAGTTAAGCATTTTACTATTTTATAATAATTATTAATATAAAATGTTTTTATGGTAAAATCTCATAACAGATGTCGGCACACATAATTTATTAATGACACCGGACTGTTTTGTTCCTGCCTCTCAATGTTATTACTATTGATTTTTCCGAAGAATGGTCACAAATTGAAGGTTTAACTCTTTATAGATAGTAACAAGTTTCTTCCTTCGAGTAGTTTCATTAAAAATTTTCAAGTCGCAAGTCGAGTCACTGTATTAGTGCATTCAACTTGAGTCTCAAGCTAAGTAATCTTGGTAATTTTTTATTTCTTCTGTACAAAATCTCTTGTCTACAAAGTGAATTTTCAAAACCATCAAAATGATCTCTTTTCGGTAGAAATATATGTATATATATAATACTTTTTAAATTCATTGAAGTCAGAAATGATGTATCTTTCCTGAAGAGGATAAAATGCGTCTCTTGCGTTGAAGGAAAGAGAAAATACAACAAACTACTGTATTATTACGTAAATTGCACGTAGTAATCTACAAAATATCGTACGAATATTGATTAAATGTAAGCAAAAAATACGGAAAAACTTGCTTCTTTTCTCCATTAAAGATGCATCATTACTCAGTAACCAACGATAAGATAGCACATGAGTGATCTTTGCGTAATATACATGTTAAAATGCGTTTATTCGGATCGTTTGCGATGTTTGTGGGATTAATGAAACATTATTTACGACCTTATCTCATAGGTTAATTAAAAGATCTTATCAGAGGTGGGTAAACTGGGCGGCCGCCCGGGCCCACGAGCCCGCAAGGGCTCTCAAGATTCTTGATATTTCTATAATAAAATAGTACACTATAAAATTATAAAATAATAACCGTATATTTTTGAAACCGGTCCTGGCACTAAAATATGGATACCATAAAATTAAAGAAGCACTGGTTGATTTTAGTGTATCAACACACAAAAAGAAATTACCTGTATTTGAAGCAAGGTCTTTACTAAAAGTTATGAATAAATAATAGATTGTTTCGATGATAATTATTTGGAACACGATTATGCAGAGAATAAACGCTACCAATCAGGGACGGATCTACATAGGGACTAATGTGGCTTAAGCCCTGGGTACCCAACTGTCAAGAGCCCACAAAAATTGATTATTATCATGAATTTTTAATACTTTTTTTATTAATGAGTACTTATCGTATAGTAAAAACTAGTTAATAACAATAATAATTTATAATATTATTTGTTTATTGTAATAATTCTTAATCTAACAAAAAATATGGCCCATTGGACTTCAATAAGCCCTAGGCCCCGAAAAACTTAGACCCGCCCCTGCTACCAGTAAATCCTTGCAATCAGCAGATGCACCGTGCTTAAAGTGTATCTTTATTGAATTCGCTTGAAACTTTTATAAAACAATTCAGAAATAAATTCGAAATCATTGCAAAAGAGGCCGTAAAAATATACAAGTAGTAAATTTGAAGAAAGAAGAACGAAGAAGCGAAAAATTACCTTTGAGAAAAGGAGCGATCATGTTAATTTCTTTTCTGTAAAAGAAGATTTTGTGTGCAATGCCTTCTATACAATTTGTGATCACCTAATAATAGATTTTGACTGCAGAAAAGAAATATATGAAGATATTTTGCAAAATTTCAAAATATTCTTCTACATTTTGAAAAATTTGCAAGTCTCGAAAAAAGCATATTTAAACTCGAATTTTTACGTATGAAAAGAATGTTTAAAGAAAATTAAAATAATGTATTTATAAAATACTGTAATATAAACGAAATAAACTTATTGTCTTGAAATCTAATGTAATGTACCGTAATTAAAACTAGTAATTGTGATCTAAATGTAATGATAATAAAAACATAAATTAAATCATTATTGCCATTATCGTTTTTTATTAAGGGTTTTAATTTAATAAGTAATTAATAAATGATTCCTTTAAATGAAAATCACTATGTATATTGAGAAAGTTATCAAATTAATTAGTTTAACAAAATTGGGGTTCTTTCAAATTTTATCGTCCAGAGGCCACTAGTAAGGTATGCCTTATCTTCATAGCAGTGTCATATTTACATGGATAAGAATAAATCATGTTTGTAAGTACTGTATTGAGTAATTTTGTGCAATATTAATGATTCCTATTGTTTTCAAGTCAAGCTCGTTAGCTTATTTTCTATCATTAGAAAGCATTTCAATATTAAATTTAAGATTTTGTTTGATTGTATTACGAAATATGGTGATTTCGACTGTTTCGTAATATTCAACAGAATAATTGACTAAATTTACTTTTTCAAAAACAAGACACTTGAATACTTCGCTAGTCATCAGAGATGTTGCGCCATGCGACACGAAGATGAATGTCGCGCTTACCTAACGAATTTTGTAAATGAAATAAGATTAATAATTTTTTATTAATTCGGCTAAATTTTGTTTAATAATAGGTAGTTTTATGTAAGTTCTAATTTTCACGCTTTTCTCAATTTTCCCCGTGTGATAGTGATACCCCGGGCCACGCCAGTGGCCTAATGATTAAACCACTGAACACTGTTAGTTGGTCGTGGGTTGGCGCCTCGCCAACGGGATGCCATTTAGAGTTTTCCGGCTTTTTCATGTTAGTAATATCTAAATAGAGGCCAGTTTTCAATAAAAGACCTCGCGGGAGGCTTTTCTCTTCGACAAATTGCCCTGTATCCGTTGCCATATACGAGTAAATCCGAAATCGATACCCTCGGGAATACTTTTTATTGGTTCCTGTTCAGACATTAGACACGGGAAGAGAAACCGGTAAACTACACGTGAACAACACATCTATTAGGTACAAACGAGAGACCAGAGTTCAGTAGTTTCATTGATATGAAGTTATTTTATCAGATATAAACGATATCAAAAATATAGTTCTGCCACATTTCCTCCCCACGCTATACAGGAGCGGATCCAGAAAGAAATGATAGAAGAGGCATTATATTATATAATAATTACCTTGCTACCTTATACTTATCTCATTTTAGAAAAGTTCATGTCTCTATAT
Source organism: Centruroides sculpturatus (assembly GCF_000671375.1). Classification (NCBI taxonomy): domain Eukaryota; kingdom Metazoa; phylum Arthropoda; class Arachnida; order Scorpiones; family Buthidae; genus Centruroides; species Centruroides sculpturatus. The sequence goes on along the minus strand of NW_019385613.1, from coordinate 221,215 downwards.
CAGCGCTGTCCAACTTATCATAGCCCGCAGGCCATATTTTCTTCACCAAACATTTCGGGAGCCAAGAAGGTTGCTGCTGTATTCAGCCAGGTTAAGTGACGTTACGCAAACTAAATAGTACCTACTTTAAATTCAAATTAGATTTAAATTTTCACATAGTAAAATAATTTTAATATTAATAATAATAATTTAGTATCATAAATTTATTCATAGTAAAATGTACTCGCGGGCCGTATACGGCCCGCGGGCCGCCAGTTGGACAGCGCTGCTCNATGGTATGAATGATGAATGTAGACTTATTGTGTTGTATTATCGTGTAACCGTGAACGAATCAAGAAAAAAATGGCGGGATTAATCAACGAGAACGAACGTTTTTTTATTGACCTGCGCACATCCGACTTGGATTTCTACACACAAAAAAAACACAGGTGTCGCTTGACTTAAGCGCAGCTTATAATAATAAATATGATTAATCTTAACATATTGTGATGAGCGTTGATAGCGGTTAGAACCGCTTTACAGTCCGTGCACACGGTAATGTGGCATGTTGTACTGTACGTAACTCGGGGTGAAGAGTATAGAGTGGGCTTTTATGTTGTGATTGTAGTCGATAAACGCTGCCGTGAAGGTAGTGTCGTTTTTCGAGCCGTCGGTGGCCGGGAAAGTAGAAACATCTTGCGCCGTTGTTCATTTATGATAGCTGGATTGAATACGAGGGTTTGGTAGGGAGGTGTCCTGGAACGGGGGGTCATTGATATGAATGTCTATAGTGGTGACGCCAGGAGAAATGGAGTTTTGGGTTGTGTGATTATCGGTAGGAATACTGTGAGTGTGTGTCCAGTTCTGGACGTAATAGGCTATAGGAATCTTCACAAGGGTGGCACCTTCATTGCTGTGGATGAGTTGTATAATTTTCCGAGGTGGAGTGGGCAAGCAAGAGTTCAGTGGGAGCCGAAATGTAGGTTTTGCAAAATGCATGGATGCCGCAGTTCTGTACTTTTTTATTCTGTACCGCGATTTTATTATATAATATAAACATAATATAAAACAAATATTGAATTTTTTAATAAACATATTTTCACAAAATGAAAGAAATAAAATTGTAAAAATAATAATAAAAAGCGGAAATTAACACTTTAAGCAAGAGCCGCATGTAACTCAAAAAGAGCCGCATTTGCCCATGGTGGGTATATAGACTATATGTAATTATATACATATATACTTTGTGTACGTTTAAGTATAGTACAGAATAAAAATAATACTATGGTTGTGAGAGATATACATAGTGAGACCGTACTTCTGATAGTTGAATATCACTTAGCCTATTGCTAATTTTAACATATCTTCGTGTCATTGACATCTGTTAGATTTCATGTTGATTATTGAGATCTAATAACTGTCAGATTTTGCCAAAATATGATAAAGGTTTGGTTTGATTTATTTGTTTACAGCAAGTGCAAGAAGTACGCGATCTACCGAAGTGTGATGCTTCCCGGAAGAACTTGGGAAAACTGGCCCCTATTTAGGTGTTAGAGAGGTGAAGAAAGTTCGGAAAATTTCACGTGTCAGCCCGTTGATGAGGCGCGAACAGTTCTGTAGTTTTATCCATTGAACATACACTAGAAAGTGTCTATTTAAATTATCTCTAATTTTATTAAATAGATTGATTTTAAAGAGCAAATTAACTTTAAACTAAATGGTTCGCATTTCAAACAAATAATTATACAGTGTCTTAAACACTGAACGAATATAGTGTTTACAAATACCTCTAATAACACCAAAACTTTGTAGATATAAAATAGGGAATAAACATAGCTTTTGACATAAAATGTTACATTTAAGATTATGATTAAAAGTGCATATTTAGGTAAAGCAAAGACATTTTAGATAGTCTTATGCAATCCACTTTTACTTGCAAATTCAAATGAAAACTTCCCATTACAATCCAATAATTAAAATCACTTCCCATGACGATGCTAAATACTGTACTCTCTTCACCCATAAAATTTTACTGAATAACTCGAAGTAACGCTTCTTGGTGACGAAAACTTATTTATTTTTACTATTTCTTCCGATGAAATTATCCATGATACATTCACTTTTCAAAAGGTCGTGTATTGTTAAACCCACACTTACAGGGAAAAGACTGAAATTTAAAAAATATATTAAGTTAAATGGATTTTATAAGCATTTTAATTTGTAAATATGAATATAGACTTACTTTTTAAATAGGAAAAGCCAAGAAAGTGAAGTTGGCAAGATTAACATGTTTTTGTTGCATCTAACTGCCGAAACGATTTCATCAGCAACATAATCAGGTTCTAATAGGCCGATAACTCTATAACAGATTACTTATTCTAAATCATTAAATATGTTATAAAAGTAAAGGAACATATATACGGATTCAAATTTACCCTGTATTAACTCCAGTAAACATCCCTGTATTGATGAAGAAAGGGCATATCAGTGTCAACTTAATACCATTCAAGTTCTGTTTTCTTAATTCGCAACATAAGCCTTCGTGAAGACCTACAACAGCAAATTTACTAGAAGAATAATCGACGAGTTTTGCACATCCGGATATACCAGCCATACTAGAAATAGTAACGACGTGTCCATAATTTGCAGCCATCATATCGGGAAGGAAAGCTTTCAACATCTGAAAATACCATAAATTTTCTTGTTATTATCGTTATTCGTTTAAACCTATACATGGTGCTTTGAAGTAATGTTAACTCCTTCGGATCTAACCTATGATGTTTCATCAATTTTTTGAAGAAATAATTATTTTAAAAAATTGGCATTTAAAAGAATATAAAGAAAACCGCACCATGATATAATACATATCTATTACTTATAGTCTTTAAGAGGTAATTATCAATATATTGAACTTGTTTATTTATTAAGTACGTCAGATAATTTGTTAAAAATACATTTAAAGAAGTGTACGGTTTTTACTGGCTTATTGAACAAACGAATACGAATGGACTCTAGACCCTGACGAACATTTAACTGATTGCCCCTGAAAGTCGGCTTCTTACACAAACACGGTTTCCCTATAATCAAATGTCACGGCACTCCATTGGTTCTTTGCAAACTAGCCTCGAACTCGGCAATACCTCTGTATATTTTACTTTATATGATTATTTTATATTGACTTAGTACTCTTTTCGGTATATTACTTTATTTTTTATCGTAAATATTTAATTAATATAAAGATTCTTTTATAAAAATATGCAGAGAAGAAGTAGATTATATACAAAATAATGAACAGAACCTTTCGTTACTCTTCTTTACATCATAACAATGTGAAGAAAAATTATTTTTAATTAATATAAATTTCTGAAAAAATTTTCTTCGCTTTAGTTTAGAATGCCACCACTGAGAGTGAATAAAACCTCTGAACAGTTGATAACGTGCTTCCTCCTGACCAATGGGTTTTCTTCCATACAGTTTCTCAGGTTTTCTTTACACGTATAATCACCTAAATAAGCGCCAGTTTCTCATAACAAGTCCTCCCAGGAAGCACCTTCTTCCATCAATCCACTCGTCTAGAATACTCGTCTTTGACTTCATACTCGAAAAACTTACTACGGAAAAACTGGTCCCTGCTTATGTGTTAAACAAGTGAAGGAAATCCGAAAAACTGCATGTGACCAATCTGCGAATTCGTGACCTCTCCAGTGCACAGAGATTTTATCCCCACCTGTTTTTATTGTTATAAATATCACAATTATCTTACATAATAATATAATTAATGAGAAATATAAATCTGTATAGTATATGAAATTATAAATTTAATATAATGAGCTCAGTCTTGCGTGTTGGACAATAAAATAGAAGCTAAATTTTTCCTTGATTACTGTCATAATTTAGATTTAATGTTATATAATTTTAACTTATAGAATTTTCTAAATGTTCGAAGTATAAATTTAAGCATAAAGTCAAAATAAAAAGTCTTAATTATTTATTAATTAATTATGTTTAAATATTTACCTTAAGATAATTATGTTAAATTATTAATTTTATGCGTAAATTTTATTTTTGTTTTTTTTATATCTTAATTATAGGAGGATTGTAGGATTAATTGTTTAAGGCAAATGCAATATATAGACAATGTAACGAGGGTGTACTTCCCTAGAGGACTTCCTATGGGAAACTTATCTTCTATTTATGTTAGACACGTGGAGAAAACTCGGAATACACGCGGCCAACCCCTGAACTTGTCACCAACTACCAGCGTTCAATTTTATCCACGGTGAGTCCATTAATTATGATTAAGAATTTACAGATGTTAATTCCATTTTATTCAGTTATAACCCCCATAAGCTTTGTTGACATATTAGTAGCCTACCGCCTCCAAAAACACATCTTTACATCCATCTTCGACAGGTTCCGACTTATAATAAAATCTTACATAGCAAATCATTCCGTTTCGAAGTTGTTTCTTTTTCTATTTAAGCGAGTTTTTCAGATTTTAATATATTACAATTTTTTTAAGTATTACTTTTCATCCACTACAATGCCATGGTTGATATTGAGTATAATTCAATGAAGTAACGCAAATAAATGAATTAAAATTTTTATTTTTTATTTTTTCCTCATTCCACGAAAAAAAAGCATGAATCTATAGACGAATATAGAAAGCAGAGGAATTCGTATATCATTTTCATTTTTCTGTCTTCCATATAACAGAGAAAACGTATGGCGGTCGGCCGAAAAGTGACCCCAGTTCCAGATTTTTACATTTTTGGAATCGGGGACCTTGAAATATCGATAAATGCGAAAATTTGAGTTATTTTTCTGTGTGTGTGTGAGGGGGAACGATTTTGTTCAACCACTTTATAGCTTAATAACTCCTGTGCTTTTTTGTCGAAAATTTCTGAATTTTGCAGTAAAGTTTGTGTAGGCCTATTAGAGAAAATGATTCTATTAAATTTTGATAGTTAAAGGTCGAGCGAGTAGGGAGATAATGTGCCATATCTCGAGTGGGGTCGGACTTAAAGATTTACTCGTTATCATTTACAATTTTTATAAAACTCATCTCTAATTTCAAAATTAAGCCTTTTGCCTTTTTATAATAATTAATTATTTATATATAAAAAGTTTTTAATAAAATATCTTAATAGATGGCACCATACGCAATTTTAAATGTTGCCAGGAAAGTTGCTGGATTTTTCTATATTGTAAATGTTTGTTTTTAATGGAGTGTCTATTTGTCTATTTCAAACAATGCCATATAGGGTACATTCATATTATAGCAGTACCAATAATATCAATTGCACAAATTCTACAGATGCCAACAGAAAATTAAAACAAGATAAGTTTCTCACAAATTCAAAGGAAATTATAAATTTGCTTATATTCCTATGCTTCAAAGGTAACAAAATAATTACTTCCTAAAAAATAAAGTTGTAATATAAACTGAATAAACAGTAGGCCTTAAATCATTCTTTTTAATCTTTACGTAGTAACACGTTATCCTATGGGAGCAAAAAAGAAAATTGACTGAGGCCCTCATCAACAAGAGGCCCAAACCAATCATTCATAAGAAAAAAGTTTCCTTCAAAAAACTCCACCCGAAGCAAAATGTCTGAAGTCAACAATGTACTGTACTTGGGACTCTTAATTCATATTCACCTGGGCCCCATAAAGTATTCGCTTGTGCCAACGATAGATCTGACGTCTAGCGGTATTAACGCGAACTACGTAATGGCGGCTGCTAAGGGTATAAAGTCTGACTGCAGTAAAGTCTGTGGTCTGTTAGAATTAGAAAGTGTTCAAGCTACAATGGTAAATAATAAGTATTGCTGTGAATTTAGATGCAAATCTAAAGGTTCATCAAACTCAGTACATATGCGCACATTCGCAAAAAAATTACATCGAAAAAAGTGGGAAATAAAACTGAAGTTATCACTTTAGTTTCACCAACACCTAATTTTGCTGTGCTTAAAATTCTTTTATTTTTACAAACGTTTTTAACCTATCTAATATAGATAGGTGAAACTGAAGTGAATTAGTTGCTAAGAGGTGGATAGATATGAAGTTATCAGTTTTAATTATAATATTAGCCTTATTCTTAAACCTATGAAAGTTAGCCTATTTTCATATAATCACCCACGCCCTCTTCAAGGCCCTAATATTTCTTTGCGCAGGATTTGCCATCCACAACATAAAAATTAACCAAGATATACGAAAAATATCCCTTCTTTAGCATTTCCTCTCCTTATAAGGCCTCTTTTCCGGTCACCCACATATTCTAAAATGTCATAAGGTGTAATCATCATGACTTAAACAACTTCGAAATCAACTAGGATTAATGTCGGACACAAATGCGAATAAAACGTTTTGACTACAGAGAGAAAATACATTAAAAAGACAACACACGTGTAACTCTCGTATGTTGCCACGACGCTATACCCTTTGTGGCAGCCATTTTGGTCGACTCATACGCCACCTATATTTACTGGCACAAGCGAATAATGCCCACTGTCTTTACCTTCAGAAAACCGAATACACTTTGTAAAACTCTGCTTATGCACAGTAAAACCTGTGTAAACAGGAATCTCATGATACCGAATTATTTTTCCCCCATTTTTTCAGCTTTCTGGTTTGTTCAAGTTTGTTGTAGACGGGTATTAAGGTATTAAGTACGTGTATAACATATTATTCGAAAATTACTGACCTAGGAAATTTGACAATAGAGAGGTTGCGGCCGACGTTTTCATCGCGAAAACGTGAACGTCGGCCGCAACTTCTCTATTATCTGAAATACAATCGGACTTCGAACTCACATTTGAGTTATAAATAAACACTTGGCTTTATTTCCATCATTTTAGTTGATGGTATTAATCCGATGGGCTGGACACATTGGACACAACATGAAATACAATCGTTTCTTTAACAAATTAAATTACAGGAAGATATAAATTAAATGACAATAATTATATTTTGTTGTGTTTTTAAAATATATTAAGGAAAAGTGTTTTCTATTGTCCTTGTTACAAATGAAAATAATAGAAAGGAAATGTCACACCATTTAGATGTGCTCGTTTAATTATCATTACTCTCATTATGTATTTATCATCTTTAATTGTTATACTGTACTAAAACGATAAATTACTTAATAAACTAATTAAAATATGTAAAAGATTTTTATTTATTTATTTTAAAATTAATTTTATCATATTTATAAGAATTTTACTCATAATTTAAAAAAACAGACAATATCTCTCATCTTACTCAGAAGCGTATCTGCAAATTCTATAGAAAAAATTTTTTTAAGAATATTAAACGTTTATTGTACTTTTAAATGCCGAAAATTCAAATAATTATTGTATCAAAAGTATACACTATAAAGTACTTAACTGGACTGACGTAATAAGGCAATGCAACACGAGCGGTCTGTCGATGGATATTTTCCTGAGGACTTTTTATGAAAAACTATGCAATATTTGCAGGAAGTACAGTCGAACCTCCAATAACGAAACGTTCGTTTTGTTTTTTTCTTTCCGGGAACTTTCCTTAATTAAATTCCATCAGTGACCATAGTTCAAAAGTTTGAGGGCATTACTCCAAATTTTGAGGCTCACGGTCATTATTTTGAGAAAGTTATCCGCCTCAGTATGCAGAAAAATATTATAAATCTCTCTGGTGACGGCACAATTCAGGTCATTTATTAATTAATGAAGATAATCATACCTTTCTATCAAATTTTTGCAGTAATTTATTTTACCATACTCGTTTTATTAAATTTACTTTTATTTTGTTTAACACTTAGCAATATTAAGAATTAAAATCGTTCTAAACAAAAACTAAAATATACAGTAGGTCTGATTATTTCTTTGTAGACGACTCGCCGTACAACGGCCGATTCAATGACTCGTCGTAAAGCGAGCCGTTAAATAATGAGGGGCAAAGAGAGCAAAATGATTTTTATTTACGTATAGACTGGTGGACCATTAAAATGGTATATAATAAATCATTTAAAATTTCTATAAATGGCTATTAAAAAACTGAATAAAACTAAAAAATTACAAATATTAATCGTTCAAGAACACTACATCGCGTGCTATTGATCTAGTGGTTTAGTTAAGTATCAATACTTTGTCTATACAATGAAACCTGTGTAAATAGGACTCGTACGATACCGAATATTTCTTCCGATTTTACAGGTTTCCATTTTATTAAGGTTCCATTTTGGATAGTTTTCACCAGTGGCGTGCCGTGACATTTGATGATAGGGAAGCTGTGTTTCTGTAAGAAGCCGACATCCAGGGGCAATCAGTCAGTTGCTCGTCAGTGATGGTCTAGGGCAGGGGTGTCCAACCCGCGGCCCAAGGCAAGTTCCAATGTGACCCAATAAAGGTGTAAACAAAACCGACAAACTTTTTTATTTTATTTTATTTATTTATTTCAATGGCATAAATTCAAAAAAAAAAAGTTTCACAAAGCCGTAAACCTTTATACATATTTAATTTTTGAGTGGAAAGGAAATATTTTAAAATACTTGGAAATGTGTGAATGAGGAAGGAATACTAAATAAAGCTAAAGTTGAGACTCAAAGAATTATAGACCCAAATTCGGGGAAAGGAAAGTAATGCCAAAAGATAAAAAGTAGTGAGAAAGGTTACATAGACTTTCTGTTAAGCAAATATGGACCCTTAATTTCTCAACCTTCCTCGCTTCTTTATCTTTTGTCCTTTCTCTCCTTTCCCTGTATTTGAGTCTATAATCCTTTGAGTCCATCTCCGGCTTTATTTAGTATTCCTTCCAGTGTTGCATGATTTGGCTACTTTGCGCCAAAGTTGGCTACCCTTTTTTTAGTTTGGCGTAAAAAATATCATTTGGCGCATTGGCTACTTTTTGGGCTACATCTTATTTATAAATATATTAGTCGAATAAAAATGCACTTTAAAATAGTGTTTTGTCATTTTTTATTAAGTAGAGACTCAATAAAACAAATATTTATGTTTTTCAAATAAATTTTTGTTTGTCTCCTTTATAATAAATGAATTTATCTATTTCTAAGTAAAAATTGGAAGTGTCTGTAGAAGTAATTTTTTAAAATATCCTTTTTCGTGATAAAGAATTTAATACTTATTACTATAATCTAGACATTTTAATCCTTAAGTATACAAGTACATTTAAGGATTGAGCCACAAGTATATTATATATACTTGTGGCCCAAAACTCCATGACATCTTCCAATGTGGCCCAGAGAAACAAAAAAAGTTGGACATCCCTGGTCTAGGGTCCATTTGTATCGTTTATTTGATAAGCCAGTAAAAACCGAAGACTTCTCTAAATGCATTTTTAATATCACAATTACATTCCGAATCGCTAACCACGATATAAGGGCTACAATTAAAAATAAAATTTAAAAAACTTACTTGGTGAAATAAAATGTGTGGTGGATATACATACCTGGTACAAAACATTCTTCAATTGTATGAATATACTTTTAAAGAAAATTATAATTAAATATAGCTTTGTAAAGAAACGCACATAAAAATATAAATTATTCTTTACTTTTTAAATCTTAAAACAATGAACTTAGTCAAATAGCTCCCTACGAGTTGCTCATGGGTGGAATCGAAGACGGTTGCAGAGCGTGCATACACGCGGACTGCCAAATCCCCAGGTGCCGATACCGGTCAATGTCAAATACTGTACCTCTTTTGTCGCATCACTAATATATCTCAAAGGACGCGACAGGGTTGTTGTAAATTTTAAACGTTTCTCACCATAGCTGTAAAAATATGTTAAACTTAATAGTCATTTGTTTTCTAACTAATTCGTTTTAGGACCAGGTGTCCACGGAAATTTCCAAAATTTACAACTTTTCGGTCACTCTCATTGAATTGGAAAAATTTCTGTCTTTATTACATTAATAATACGAAGAAATCAGTCTCCACTGTATTCGGCTAGAGATGGTTCAGTTAAGCTTTTGTTTAAGTAAAATTTCGGCTCTCGTCAGGGTTTTGTTTACGCCCCCAATTCCCTAATCTCTTAATTATTTAACTACTTCTTAAGTAGAAATAAGTTGAAACCAGTTACTTTGTACTCGAATATTTGTAGTCTCGGGAAAAAAGTGGAAAAACAAACTTTTTATGACAAACGTATAGATAAATCGTAAATGAAAGGAAAATAAATTCTAGAGCTTTTTCTGTACCTCGCGCATCTCTCTCATTCATTAAATTTAGTTGTAAATAACGCTGTCAAAGTAACAGTTAATTTTTTAACTGTTGTTTAACTGTTTAATTGTACAAAAATTGTACCCGTTTTTTTCTACATCCCCTTAAAGATGGGATGTACGAAATCGTAATATCACTGGTTTAACATCGAAATCCGTGAGTAATATAAAATCGGAGAGCGGAATAAATATATCAAATATTTTAATGGATTTTTTAAACTCCTGTCAACTATACAGAACTATCGTAAAAACATACCAGTAAATTCTTATCGGTTGGGTTAAGTTATAAATCTACTCGTTATTCACGTAATCGAAATATCTAGTGGGCAGGCGGCTAACAGCCCAGAACCGGTCCTTGATAGAATTGGAATCTTTATATGTGTGCAGCTTTCACCCAAGGTCGTAGGCTTCCACCGGCTAAACCGGGTGAGGTTGGTGCTCTGTAAAGCGCATGCGCGAATCTGGCTTTTTGGATGCTGACAATACAGCACTTCCACTCCGCCACTAATATTCGAATATACGATAGCGATCTTTTTTTTCACGTGTAGTATAGAAATTTGTAATAAAGTACATAATGCTGTTATAATAAAATATTGTGCGATTATTTTCATATAATTAAAATTAATATGTATTTATTTTTTTAGAAAATACAAGGGAAGCGGCGCATCCACCACTTCCAATGACGGCACGCCACTGGGTTTCACAGTACTGTATATACTTAGCCTATATGTATGATGTCCTAAAAGTAACTGCTACTAAAACATCAAATATTGAAAAAATATGAAGTATACTTTCATTGTTTCAAATATTGTTCGTTAATTAAAATCAAATTCTTTACAGAAATTTATTTTTTTAGCAAAATAAACAAGCTTCTAATTGTATTATTATATATGTCCTTCTCGGTGTTCATAGCCATTTATATAAAGAATGTTCTCGCTTAACGGCGTTCAGTTTACGATTCTCGCAATTACGACTGTTTAAAATGACTTATTTTTAGTCACATTTATAGGCATTATATTGTTCAAGCAGTATTTTCGTGAAAATAAACTGAATTTATGAAATTAATGTGAGTAGGCCTATTGCGTGATGAGAAACAATTTTTCCGGGTATTTTTAGATATAACATGCAGATAATACAGTTACGTGTACAGAAATTTTAAAATAATGAGGTTTCAAAACACGCATTATTTTTCCGTAACGTAATTTATTAATGCTTAATATTAAGTAACCTACATAGAGTAATATAATACAATAGACCAAGGACAGACTGAACGGGTACATAATAAATATGTTATACAAGGTTGTACATAGGAACATTTTTTCAGTTTGACAGATTTACACATAACTTCCTCAATTAAGAAAAATTTTTGTGTGCAGTTTTAACAAAGCAAGGCCATTCAGTTGAGGTTTGTCTTTCCGACTTGGAATTTCTAAAATATCTTTTAAACTGCTTTGAGCTGGAAAATAATTAATACGCTGTCGCAATAATAGGATTTGGATTTTCATAAGTTTTCTTACTTCAGAAACGTCCAGTGCAGCTAGGTGGAAATTTGTTTTCTTGACATATCTAACACCTAAATAGAGTATATTTTCGTATAGAAAGTTGTTCCGGGAGGAATTTCCCATTTACCTGATCGCCAAGTAGCGTATTGGGTTAACTTTTTCAATCAACCCAATCTTTTTGTACTGCAATTGTCGATTTTTCTTGGCTACCTTCATTCACTGATGTTAAGTACAACCTCTAACTCAATGCCGAATGTGACTTTGTACGACGAATTAATATCTGAAGGGTTCTATTATTCATAAATTGCACAAAGCAAAAACAATTTTGATCAATTCGTGATGTGTTTGTCTTTCATCTATGAAACCGATATGTTTTCTATATCCTGATTGGCTCATTCTACTAATTGGATCATTCTACTTGGTTTCGACTGCGTCGTTTTAACTGTGGCTAAAAAGTAGGCAGTTCTATTACAGAATTGTCAAACTCTTTTCCATTGTCATAATAAAAATTACAAATGGAATCAAATGCCAAATTAATATCAGTTAACTGAAACGAAACCACTTCATTACGTTTGCTTTGGGTTAATTGGAATAGAATAAATTTGGTCAACCGGTTCTAGAAATTGTAATGAACTTGAAACCTTGGTCATTCCAATCTTACAGTGGTTGTTGGTTTCTGAGTTGAATTGTGAATTTACCATCAGTGACCGAATGGATAAAATCATCGAACAGTTGCAGTTTATCGCGGGTTAGCGTCTGAGCAAGGGTTGGCCACGTGGAATTTTCCAAGTATTCACGTGTGAACACCTAAACGGGGCCTAGTTTCACACAAACTCCCTCTTGGCAGATCGTCCATGCGTGCTTTGTCTTATCTCATGATCGCTTCTCTTTCTTACAAGATTGTCCTCTCATTGTATTTAATCAGTTATGGCGAATAAACGTAATAAACACTGTAATTATTAACTACGTAAAACTATAACTGGTTTTGTAAGAACTACTTTTTGCCTTGGGGCGGTAGCTTTGAATATATGATCTTTGAAGTTATTTTTTTACACTATACTCGATTTACTGCTATTTTCAAGACCCTAAATGGAGGTTTGCGTGGCTATAAACTGAGGAATTTTAAACAATACGAATTTGTATTCGTATATGTTTAATTAATTAAATTTGGACGTTTGGTAATCACGTGATTTGATGATAATGTAAACATTTGTAATTCATAGATTACAACCACAGATTAAACGGAGAACCAATTAGGATTGGTTCTCTGTTTAATATTTAGGAAGATCCGTTCATGAGTATTTATTGGCGCTTTACGAGTGTAGTGAAAAGATAATTTCGTTCATATACGTTTTTAATTAATTATGTTTCTTATGCTGCTTATACAACCTAATTGGTTTGTAGTAAACGACTCGATTTACGACGGCTTGTTATTGGAGTCATGTTAATAGACGAGTCGTAAAGCGAGCGGTTTTATTTCCTAAAATCTTAATAATATCGTGTATTGCGTAATTGTAATACACTCAAACCTCTTAACACGGCCACTGAAAGGAAACATTTTTTAAAATGGCCTCTATAAGTTATTTTGTATGCATTTATGTTGGACATTCCTAAATAACGTATGTTGGACAATTCCTGAATTAGGAGGTTGTTGTTATTGGAGGTTCGACTGTATTATAATAATAAAGGATATAATCACAAATTAATAATTTAATTTTAAATATATGAGGAATTCTGATGCTTGCATGATTTAATTTTGTCCTTATTTTAATTTTTATAAGAAAGGTTATTAGTACAATCGGTATATACTTTTTTCAAAACAGGTTTACAGAAGCATATCAGCGATTATCATCTCAGAACGTATACAAAAAATATCTAAAAGATATGGTTCAATTACACCATTTTTACGGTTCAAGAACCTTAATTATTAATTTAAAATATAATTTTAAATATTTTAGATAATTTTATATAAATCATTACTCTGGAACTATTTTAAAAATGTATTTATCTTATCATGCTTATTCATTGTTGATAAGAATGATAATTTATTCTGTAATGACAAGCTAAAATCTAGAATAAAATAGAAGAATTTAATTAGCTTTTGTGATTTTTTGCCTTTGACCTTACGTATTAAACATCATTTGAGATGTTTGTAACGTTTATCGCACGTTAATCTGACCTTTAGCCTTGTGAACGAATAGTGTTACACTACGTCATAGTGTAGTGTAAAATTTATCAGAGATATAAATATATTCTAGACTTAACTTACCCAAAAATGTGAAAGGGCATTTATCTGAAAAGTTTTTTCGATCATGTCATCGGGACAATCTAACAGTAAGTTTCCAGTCACGATTCCGGCATTGTTGATTAGAATAGTTACAGGACCCACCTGCTCCTTAACAGTTTTAGCCAATTCGTACACTTTTTCTCTGTTTGTTATGTCACAGACGTACGAGTGGCACTCTCCTCCAAAATTCTTCACTAAAGCTGAGGTTCCTAAATTACCTTTATCGTTTATGTCCCAAATAACAATTCGGCATCCCAAGAGTGAGAATCTGAGTGCAAGTAAACGGCCGATTCCACTTCCTCCGCCGGTGATCAAAACCACTTCTCCTTCTAAATTTTTATATAACAAACTCCTGGGTATTAACTTCATCACCAGAGCTTCTATACATAAATATATTATATAGGGTATAATCAGTAGACTTTTCAAAACTTGATCCATGTCGGATTGTGTTAGAGTCTAAAGGAGTAGCACTTATGCCGTCTCTCTCCCTTGACGATAGCGGTTAGTATGACGATAAGATATAAATTAGTATCACTGACCTTCGGATTTGTTCAAGCTTCCTCCGTTCGTTTTATGTTCCAGTCAATTTATTATCATACAATGGTAAATAATTTAACCTAATCTCTCAAGATTACATATATTATAGTTATAGTTTTAAAGGATGATCATAGTGCTAACAGTGACGTAGCATGGGTGTCAGCCGCCCGGGGCGAAGGAAAATTTCGCCGCCCCCTTATTTAGGTATCTCAATTTAAAAGACAAAAATTCAGTTTTGTCACATAATAAGTAATGAAAACTTCCGTGCTCATTTCAATCGGTCCAAATCGTAGATGCGACAAAAATATGAAATGAAATGGTTCAAATTTTTACAAGATATTATTATTATTTATTGTGAAATTTTGCCGCCCCCTAAAAGTGCCGCCCGGGACGGGCTGCCCCTGCCGCCACCACTACGCTACGCCACTGAGTGCTGAGAATTCTACCGCTCTGAGGGTCCGGAATCGTATCTGTGGGAACAATCTCAGAAATGTTTTGGGAATCTTCCCGGATAAATCGAGCTCTGTCCCATTGTGGGTTTGGCAAAACTTTCATGATTATGATTAAAAAGATCCTCTTAGTGCTGACAAAGTGGCCTGAATTAGAAACTCTATTGTTGCTAATTCAGACCACCCGTTTTCTAATGTTTGAATTCGTTTGTTCATATACGGCAACGCGACACGGGCAATATACCGAGGGAGATGCCTCCGAGAAGGACTTTTATGAGAAACTGGCCCTATTTAGATGTTACTAACGTGAAAAAAATCCAGAAAACTTCACCTGACGAACCCGTTTGCGAGGCGCGAACACACGAGCAGTGTTTAGCAGTTTTATCCACTGGGTCACTGATGGGCATTTCCTAGTGTTGTACAGGGTGGCTCTTTTTAAACAATTCACTGGAATTACTCGAAAAATACGCATCCTACAAAAAAAAAATCACTAAAGAGAAAACGTTTGACTTCAAGGGATCCACAGGATGAGGCTTCAGATTTCATCATAAATGGCGCTACAGTCCGTACAAACGGAGTCAACCTTATTTTCTTAAATGCTGGAACTGCTATATTTTATTGCATATTATCATTTTACATCAAAAACAAATAAACTTTTATGTAAAACATTTTTAGAAAGATGAACTTATCAGAAGTTATGAGTGTTTAAAGTAAAACCAAACCGCTACACTTATAAGGGTAAATCTGTGAATTTCACTGAGAAAAGAAAGAAGAATACTAAAAGAACTACTAAGAAACTATTATTATTTGGTGGATCAAGATCAAAGTTTTCTCTTTGTCACAAGCCATCATTGCTTTACATGACACTTTTGTGTTATTGTTTTATATGCCACTTTTGTATCAGTTTCTTATTTCAAAAAAAGGAGAAAATTTAAACAAATAATGATAATTTCCAAATGAATTTTTAGCATTTTTTTTCTTGGTTCATTGAAATTCGCTGATTCACCCGCGCAAATTAGAGGCTGCACAAAACTTCAAATGCTTATAACTTCTGATAAGTTCATCTTTTTAAAAAAAATGTTTTAAAATAAAAGTTTGTTTATTTTTGACGTAAAAACAATATCCAATAAAAAATGCGGGTTTCTATCAACGTAAATCTATGTAATATCAAAATATTACATAGAGTGGCTGTAGTGACGCCATGTTAAAAAAATTGAATACACTCCCACATTTTCCTTTTAGTCAAGGTCATACCAATTGTGTTGTGTAAAGGCAACTAATAGAATATTCTAACTCATGTAAAAATGTGCAAGTGCAAAGGAAAGGAAGAGTTTTAACCTTTGGCTGAGATGTTGCGAGTTAAAATGACCCTACTTAGTTTATTATTATTATTATTATTATTATTATTTTGAAGTAAATAACAACACATTTCTTACCTTAACCCTTTATTTCAGCGTTTCTAGACAGAACAAATATTCGATAGCAATAGGTTATATGCATTTGTAAACATTCTTAATTTTACTTTCCTGGCTGTTATGTATAAGGAAAAGCATTGGAATCGTGTCAAATTTGACCCTCGGAATTTTTGTAAATCTCCACCTAAACCCCAAAACGTCTAAAAAATAATAATAATAGAAAAAATATTCCGTGTATGTTATGCTGGCGTCTATAAGAAACGAAATTTGGCATGATAGCTTGTGTAAAGAGCATTGATGTTATTAAATTTTGGTGGTTAAAGGTTAAAGGGGAGAGGAGATAGAGTTGTCATAAATCAAGAGAGGTCGACTTAATGAATATGTTATTCGTTATTAACATTTACGATTTGTTTTTATAAAACTCACCACTATCCTCAAAATTAAGCTTTTTGCCATTCGATAATAATTAAAAATATAAAAAGTTATAAAAGTTTCTTCTTCCAATAATGAGACTTGTGATATTTATCACGTCTTTCTTAATTATCCGCAATTAACAGAGAACAAGATTAAAACAGTTCATTTTATTTCGCTTATTTAACAATGCATTTCGGATTGGTAATTTTCAAATTCCTCTTCAGCGTCTTAGGTTATTGTCTACAATATAACGAACAAAAGATTAGTTAATGTTTAATATACTTTTGTTATCCATAATGATGCGAATAGTGCACAATTTGTACACAGCCTAATGGTGCAGTTTCTATATATCAGTCTCTTTCACTTACTGGCATATTTTCCTTATTTTTGATGGGAAAATGCAACACTTCTTTCATTTCCCACAATTATTAGCTCCTTATTACCTCAGAAGGATTTTAACTTCAACACTGTGGTTCATAACATGAAAATGGTCAAAATATAATTTTTCATCGTAAATATTTTACCACTTTAAGCTCTGATCTTACCTTCTTTATAGTAATTAAATAAAATTGAGAAAATAGTTAAATTCGAGATGAAACGATCTAGATTTATATAACTTATCTAATCGCCTAAATCTCAAATCTAGGGGCAAACAAAACAATCTAGATTTAGATGAAAAAGTCAGATTCTAAAGTGACAATTCTGCTCATCACGTGATGCAAATTTCAATGTTTTCTTAAACAGGCGGCTATACACGATGGGTATAGCCGCCTGTTTACATCAAAGGAGTAACCATGCATGATTTTGAGTAATTCCTGGAAGTGTGTGGGGGAAAATTTAACAGTTTCGGCGAACTGTACCGACCACCTGAGTAGAATCGTCCATACTCGTTAGGTTAATTCTCAAAGGATTAACCATGCATGCCTGACCTTTATAATTCTTGGTAGTGTGTGGAGGGAAATTTAACAGTTTTGGCGAACTGTACCAACCACCAGAGTAGAATTGAAAAACCATATGATTTTCCTGGCGCAGTGTCAGACTGCGCAGGCCGACCTAAACGTGTGTGAGAACAAACATTGTTCACACTTCCAGGAATTACTCAAAATCAGGCATGCGTGGTTACTCCTTTGAGGATTAACCCATCGTGTATAGCCGCCTTTATAAGAACGCTTTTCCGTAAAAGACCTCCTGGGAGGCATTCCCCTCGGCAGATCGCTGCGTGATTGCGTTGTCATATATACTACACCAACAACGACCGTTTTTCGGAGACGATGAACATAAATGAAATACAAAATTATCTCCAAACAGCGGCCATTTTTCAATGTTTCTTTCAGTGGCCGTTGTTGTTAATTGTATCATATTAAGAATCGCGCAATACCTACATTATTGTAATGTGAGTAGTGAGTGATGTGAAATTTTTTCGAGATACTTTTAGATCGAAAATCTATGTTTAAATTTCATTTATAGGAAAATGCAGAACATACAATCCCGTGTACATGCAAACATTTATAGGAAAATACAGAATATGCGAGAAGTTTTAAAAGTACGGTTTCAAAACACACATTATTTTTCCAGAATGCTTAATTTACGTACATAGAGTAACATAATACAGTATACTAAAGACTAACTGAACGGGTACATAATAAAATATATTATACAAAATATACTATTGTATTAGCATAGTAACATTTTTCAGTTTGAATTGACAAATTCATTCACGACTTTCTCAATATAGACATTAATTTTCTGTGTGGATTCATTAGACATTCTTCTTTCCGACTCAGAATTTCTAAAAGATGTTTTAAGCTGATGTAGGATGGAGAACGATTAATCTGCTGTCGCAGCAACAGGCAAAATGGTTTTGGTTTTCACAAGTTTCTTTACACTTAAAAAAAAAAAAAAACGCTTTTCTTACTTCACAAACGCCAAATAGAAGATCGCCTTTTTTTCCAACCTGTGGCCGAGTGGATAAAACCATCGAACACTGTTTGGTAGTGGGTTCGCATCTCGCCAATATGGAGACTTCTGCGTTTTCTTCACATATCTAATGCCTAAATAGGGTCCAATTTTCCATAGAAAGTCTTCCCGAAAAGCAATTTCCCTTGTGCAGATCGCCAATTATTCAGTTTTTTTTTTTTTTTTCATTTTCTATCAATCCAATCCATACTTTTCACTAAAACCACCGATTTTTCATTTCTATATTCACTCACTGTTGTGAATTCGTCTTCATTAATGCATTGGAGGAAATACTTGTAAGTGTTGTATAGGTTCTGACAGCGTCTTTATTACCTGCCTTTGAAAGTAACAAACTACTAAGAATTGCAATGTCTCTTTTATTGTTAAATTTGACTTTTCTATTGTGCACTTTGTTTTCGTGTGGACGTGAGAAGTTGTTTGGCACCTTTCACTAGAATCTGAGTCTGAACTAATTTCAGTGACATCCGCAAGTCATGATTCGTTTTCATTTTCTCATTTACTCAAAATTTAAAAAAAGAAAAAAAATACTAACAATAATTGATGTACACACAAAAAAAGGAGAACCGTAGGAAGAGGGGGAAGTAAATTTTTCGAAGGGATTTTGACTACAACGGATAAATTATGCTTTTTTGTTTAAGTGAAGTGAAAATTTTTTCTTAGCTATTGTTACATTTGTATTTTTTTATTTTTTTTATTTTGCTGATTTTCAGATTTCTTTTTGTTCCTCTGTTGTTTGTTTTTTGTATATTTGTGGCACTTGAAAAAGGCCAAACAGCCATAGTGCTTATTGAGATTAAAGATAAGTGCTTGATTATTTCTACAACCTGCATTGTTTTCTCTATATGGTATGGGGGAGACAAAAAAGAAATCTGCTTCCCACACAACGAGATAGAATAACATAGAGTGCCAGTAGCAGTGATTAAAGCGCCACTTTTTGAAGCTGATTGAAGAGAAGAACGCCATGACAGTTTCAGTGGGTTGATAGCGAAGCGTACCGTAAGAAATAATCATGCCACACTTTTGTGCAGCTATCAATTGTACCAACAGTTACAAGAAAGGTTCGAGAATTTAATTTCACAAGTAAGTTATAATTATTAATTTTGCTCACACTATACTTTTCTATGTCTAATAAAATGTTTAAAGATTAATTTAATAAAAGTAAACGAAAAGTGTCGAACTTACTTCGAAATGCTGTCTAATTTATAAAAATTTAAATAATTAGAAATGTTTTGGTTCTAGCCTTATACATATCAAATTATAAATTTTACAGTGGTTAATATCAGTGACAAGTAAATCACATTCCATTCTTGTAATAGTGAAATTTAAAAATTTTTCTTTGTCAGGTTTCCACTCACTGACGAATCTCTTCTTAAGAAATGGCTTATACTAATGCGACGCCATCGTTGGAAACCAAACAATAATAATAGAATTTCTTCATCTCATTTTGAAGAAAAGTGCTTCAGTTATAATAATGGTAGAAGATATTTACAACCAAATTCTGTTCCTATAATTTTTTCATTTCCTTCACATCTTCAAAAAATCCGTGCAATAAAACGTTCAGAAAGAAAACAGTCTAATAAAAGAAATTCAAATAAGATTGTCAATTTAAAAAACATTATTCAAAGGCTCGGAGAATTGCTTTCTAAATCCGATGCTATAATGACAGAAAATAACTTTAATAGACTGCTTCGTGATCTATTAAAACATCAGCTTTTTGATAATGAAGGCAATGAATATCCAGAAGAAGATAAAAAGTTTGCTTTAACTCTTCGCTTTTATTCTAGTGATGCATATGAGTATCTAAGACAGTTTATTAAACTATCTGCTCCTAGTTCTCTGCGGAAATGGTCTTCTTATATTGATGGTAGTCCTGGCTTTACTGAACATTCTTTTCTTTTATAAAAATCAGAGATAAAATTAAAATTTCAACCCATCCACTATTATGTTGCTTAATTACTGATGAAATGTCAATTAAAAAACAAGTTGATTGGGATGGGAAAGAAGTAATAGGATATATTGATCCTGGTTGTGGAAATCTTAATGCTGATAATACTCCCATGGCAACACAAGGACTTGTATTTTTACTTACTGCAGTCAACAAATGTAAAATATTAAGATTAGAGATGCACAAGACAAATGTTTACAAAAATGGTTATATTTAAAGGACACATCATTATTTTTTAAATATGATATACTGTACAGTATGTGTAATATATTTTGCATTGCGCTGTAAAACTTTATTCTTAATATGTAATGTAATGTCGATATGTGTATACAGTAGAGTGTCGTTTATCCGAAAGTCGGTTATCCGAAAGAATTCCAGTCGGCCTAAAGTATAATTTTTATTTGTTTTTATATTTTTCAATGTATTTATTTCGTTTGTAAAACATAAAGAAATCATTTTTAACGATACAATAGCCACGATTATTATTTTAAAAAGTTTACGTTAGGCTTAACATCGACGAAAATTCAACGCGAAGCGACACGCAACGGAGAAAAATTTCAACACGGGATAGGTTAATATATTTTTT
>NW_019385613.1:180971-199853 GCF_000671375.1 Centruroides sculpturatus | reverse complement strand
AAAAAAGTATATGGAAAAATAAAAATCAAGTTTAAGTCATTTTATTCGACTTTACGTCTGTCCGCCACAAATATTGAAGTCGTAATATCACTAGATAAACGTTTAAAGCACATAAAATCATATTAAAATATATACAAGTATGTACTGTATTTACAGTACACGCATTCGTAAATTTAGATTACTTTTTTTGTACTATATTAAAAACTAAAATTTATTTGTTTGTAAGCTTAAAATAGATTTTTATTAACCATATATTATTTAAAATGCTTTCCTAGTGATAAGTAGATTCGGAGACAGGTAAATTCGACTTACGTCGTTTTCCTGGAACCAATTACCGACGTAAGGCGAGGTATACCTGTATATTTTTTATCGTACATAATCGGTTATCCGAAAAATAAGTTATCCTAACAACCCCAGTCCCCAATTGATTCGGATAAACGACGCTCTACTGTATTAACATTAATTTTTATTATGTAATAAAGTTATTATAATTTTTCATTTGAAAAATTTTTCTAAAAATCCAGAAAATTTTACTAAAAAATTGTAATTTTATGAAATAATATAATAGAATTATGATAAATTTTACACAATATATTTCAATACATTGTATATGTAAAAAACAACTTGACTGATTTTATCCAAATTGCAAAATATCTTCAGTTATCATTAATTTAAATTTAGTCAATAGATGGAAGTCCACTTCAACTGTCCTGGCTGCCACACTTCAATTCGCCTCAGCTGTAGTAATGGGTTTAGTACTCTATGTTATTCTATCTAGATATTCCCACGAGTATTTATACCCAGTGGAAATTTTAGGAAAATAAATATCGGATTAATTAAGATGTTTTTAACCGAAATATCGGTAAATTTACCGGGGTATAATTTTCCTAATTTACCGGTATACCGGTAAACTGGTTACCGGTAATGTAATCACTAGTCGTGTTCAGTAATACACAACACTAATTCAGAATTCTGAGCGGCTTACTGGGCGGAACTAAGAATATTCTGAGCATTATTAAACAATGATTATTCTTTGCCAGATAACTAGGAAAAATGATGGATGAAGTTAAAATTAAATTGAAATAAATATAATAAAATTCAAATAGTAATTTCATTATCTTTAAAAATGGAGTTATTTAATCCACAGCGAGCAGCCATTACAGTCTCAAGCATAAAATTCTTCAAAGCAAAAACGTAAGGTCTTTAAACTTTGGCTGACTTACGCTCCATTTTTAGGCTAAATCAGTGTACTAATCTGTTGTCACATGTTTGTTATAAGTTTAATATTGAATTTTACGGGAAAATGGATGGTTATTCTGCAGTTAATTGCACAAACCTTCGAAATAGTTATTCGGTTGTAATTATTGTATTCGGTTCATTATTATTTAATGTGTATTTAATAATTTTATTTTTTAAATATAATTAAACATACATTTTTCAAATTAAATTTAAAGTACTATCATAAAATGTCTTTATATACAGTAGACCCCCCTATAACGCTTAGATATGTTCCACGTTATTCGAATTTTACGTTGTAGGAATCATTAAATACATGAACCAATCGCAGCCCGACACGTGTGAAGTTCACGGACTAAGGCTGTTTGAAAGGTTTTCTTCTATAAAATTAACCGATTCTAGACTAATTCCACTCAACATTTCCAAAATATGCAAAAATTTTTGGGAATAATCCGTATAAACTATGCTATAAACAAAAAATTGTAGGATTACTTACTGAGTGTGCACCGTTCGACTACGCCGTTGCTCAAGCTTGTTTTCGTCGCGGAACAGCGCACGAAACGGCGGCCGCGATTTCTGATAACGAATTTTTCGCAGAAAAATAACTTGACCTTTGGAGACATCATTAATATAAATAATTTTTATGGCCGTTGAATAAGAAATATTTCTTTCACAAGAAATGTATAAAATTAGTGCTGTATTAGACTTACGGTACCTAATTTACATACTGTACAGACGATAATAAACTCAACTTACTAACCTAAACTCTCCGTAGCGTAGCGCTAGACGGCGGAAATTATATATATAATTATAATAAAGTTACAATAAATTAAGTTAATATATAATTATATATATACAGTAACTAATTTATATATAATTAATATATAATTATACGTACAGTACCTAATTTATATATAATGTTGTACAGACGATAGCCAACTCAATTTAGCCGCCTAAACTCTCCGTAGCGTGGCGCTGGGCGGCGGAAAGTAGTTCGGCTGTTCGTCCACTATTGGTCCAGATTCGACCAATCTTCTCGTGACAGGAGTCGGCGACGACGTTTTACGAGTCACTTTATACGAATATTGCTACAATTTTTTCGCTACGTTATAGGAATTTCCGTTATAGGGGGTCGACTGTACCCAGAATCCCATCCGGGAAAAACCCTTGTCCCCGTTTTTCAATCCAAGATTCACGGGAAACTCCTAGAGGAGTGGCACCATCTCACCAGTCCCTGATTTGTCGCGCAAGGGAGTGAGGAGATAATGAGAGTGGTGTGAATCTCCAGTAGGGTTGGACTTAATGATGATTCTACTCCTTCTTAGCATTTATGATTTTTTTTATAAAATTCAACCCTACTCTCAAAATTAAGCTTTTTTACCGTTTTATAATAGTTAAAAATATAAGTTTTTAAAATAAAATATGATAACAGATGGCGCCACTAAATGTCATTTGGAAAGTTAAGCAACTCCTTGCTGGATTTTTAATTAGTTTGATCATAAGGTGATTATTTCCGGTACTTTGAGACCGTGCTATTAGTTATTAGTAGTAATTCAAACACAAATTATTATTATTGTATTTATTTTCAGGCACTTGGCAATTTTTATCATCAAATTTTATTTAGTTGATACGTGTTGATATTATTTACACACGTTTCGGGCATTTATTGCCCCTCCTCAGCCAACTTTTTATTTTACAGGTTAAAAATTGCCAAGTGCCTGAAAATAAATACAATAATAATTTGTGTTTGAATTACTAGTGATTATTTCCATTATACTCCATTTTTATATTTATGTTATCATCTGAACATATACATGTTTTAAACAATTGTGAATTGCTCATGTTGATAATGATAAATTCATAAAATATATACTCGGCAAAAAATGTGAAATATCATTGTTTTCATCAAATATAAAAAAGGTATATTGTGAGGCCCTGGAATTAGCCCCTCCCCAAAAGAACGATATAAAAAAATTTGTTAAGTTAAATTGTTAAGAAAAGAAATTATATAAGTGTCAAAACGGCGACACCAGACTTTGACATCGACGCTCATAAAGAGTAGAAGGAAAAACAAAATTTTAGATATAAAAGAAGAAAATTAAAAATATTAAAGTTAAGATGCAGTTTAGAAAGTAAAACGAAACTAGAAAAAATATCAAAATGAGCATAGGTGTCATAGTCAACTATTAAACGCAATCAGTCTAAAAGATGGTGTCGGATAAACCATCTCCAGTCGACCTTTCCTGTTAACTATACAAAGCTCCATTTACACCTGGACGACAGGTGGAAGACCAATTAGAAAGCAGTGATGTAAAGTCTGTCCAATTAGCAAAAAGCCAATCTCGAAAAAATTATAAAAACACAAATTCCAAGGACAACGAGGCTTTCTCTAAGACTTCCACTAGACTTCTATTGTGTTCATGTATCTCCGTTTATTTTGGACCTCCATTCATCTTTCGCGTACTTCTCTAGACTTCAAATATTTTACTCAACACTGTCCAGGGTCCTCTATGACGCTTGACCAGATTGCCGCCAGAAACCCCTATGATGCTGGACCAGAGCGCCGGCAAAAACCCCTATGACGCTGGACCAGATCGCTGCCGAAAACTCCTACAGCGCAGGACCTGATCACAACCAAAATTCCTTCAACACAGGACCAGATCGGATCTGAACACATCTTAAAGTTCAGAATCTAAGGACCTTTCCAACGAAAAAATTTATGTAAGCATTTTCGATCAAGAATAAATGGTTTGCCTCTGTAAAACATTTGTCTTTTGCTGCCTCTCAAAACCGCCACCCACATACGCAAAGACCTTAGACCAGGGGTGTCAAACCCGCAGTCCCAGGCAAGTTTCAATGCAGCCCAATAAATGTGTAAACAAAACTGACAAATGTTTTAATTTTTTTATTTATTTATTTCAACGGCATAAACTCAAAAAAGAAGTTTCACAAAGTCGTAAACCTTTATTCATATTTTATTTTTGAGTGAAAAAGAAATATTTTCAAATACTTGGAGATGTGTGAATGAGGAAGGATTACTAAATAAAGCTGGAGTTGTGACTCAAAGAATTATAGACCCAAATTTGGGAAAAGGACAGAAAGATGAGAAAAGACAAAATATAAAAAGTAGTGAGAAAAATTAAATAGATCTTCTGTTATGCAAATATTGACCCTTAATTTTCCACTTCTTTATCTTTTCTCCTTTCCCTGCATTTGGGTCTATAATCCTGAGTCACAACTCCAGCTTTATTTAGTAATAGTATTTCTTCCAACGTTACAAGATTTGGCTACATTGGGCCAAATGTGGCTACTTCTTGGGTTATATTTTATTTATAAATATACTGTATTAGTTGAATGAAAATGCAGTTTAAAATGGTGTTTCGTCGCTTTTTATTAATTAGAGACCCAAATAAAGCAAATATTTGTGTTTTTCAAATAAATTTTGATTTGTCTCTTTTATAATAAATGAATTTATCTATTTCTAAGTAAAAATTGAAAGTGTCTGTAAAAGTAATTTTTTAAAATATCTTTTTTATGATAAAGATTTAATACTTATTATTATAATCTAGACATGTTAATCCTTAAATATACTTCTATATTGGGCCACAAGTATATATTATATGTACTTGTGGCCCAAAACTCCTTGACTTCTTCCAATGTGGCCCAGAGAAACAAAAAGGTTGCACACCCCTGCCTTTGACCATCCCGACGGTAGGGAATAAAATCTCCCCCAATCGGCATTCTTACAGTGGTGTCAGGATATTTTAAATTCCAAGAATTTTGTAAGTACGCCAACAAAGGCATTTTTGCCCAAAAAAATACGTGGGTGAGAAAAATGAAGGCAGAGGCAAATGTGGCGCAACCTTGTGACGGGAGTGGAACTCTTCCATCCATCTCCACCTTTGGAGGTATGATCCCAACGTTTTCAGGAGAAGTGGGACATGTCGAGGACTTTTTCAACATGCTGGAAGAGATTGCGAGTCTAGCGGGATGGATGCCTAGACAATGCTTGAGTATTGCGAAGTGCAAGCTCACAGGTATAGCTAGGGACTTCGCATGGAGAGATTTAAATATGAAAAGTGTGACAGACTTTAAGCAATTCAAACGCTTGATGATCACTCGATTTGACCAAGAGCCTTACTTGATTAAGGTGCAGAAATTTCACGTGTGCATGCAGAGAAGAGACGAAAGGGCACAAGAATTCGCGGTCAGATTGCAAAACCTTGCTAGCACTACAATGATAGAGCATACAGGCGCAAACGAACAAGAAAAAGCAATCATCAAATGCTGTCAACAGCAGAAATTGGACAAAAAGTTGTGACTCCAATTTCTACATGGTCTGACCAATAAGCTGAAGCGACAGGTGATGACTCAGGATCCACCGACTTTCGCAGAAGCACTGAAAATAGCAATCCGCGAGGAAACGATAGATCAGCTAGTGGGAAAAACACGGAGTTTAATCACTAGCGTCAACAATACAACAGAGAATCACAACACACAGGCGGAAGAGACGAACACACTTAGAGAAACGGCCCTAGACACAAAAATAACCCAACTTTCTAAACAATTAGAATTGATAGGAAAGAGATTAGATTCACAACCAATGCCCAGACAAATAAACAACTCCCAAAGAGAGGAACCATCACAAACAAATCAAACCCAAGAAACTAACAGAACAAACAACGGGATATGAAATCAGCGGTTTCCCCAGAGCTCACAGCGAAACTCGCCGCAACAATTTTCTCCACAACCACCATCTACTTTTATACAAGAACAACCTCGCACACGATATCCTTGCCATAACTGCTTTTATACCTCATATCAAAAACAAAATCCAAATTTCCCGTGGAGGGGAAATGGAGGGAGAATGCCAACATTTTGCATGCCCAACTTACATTCATGCGAAAGCAGAAGGTACGTGCCATCGCCACCTGAATGGTTCGGAAGAACTGTCACTCCACCATATCAGGGATGGAGAACACCCAGAAACTCCCCAGAATGGTTGGATCTTGCAGGGAATCCATTATACCCCATTCAGAACCACCAATTTCGACCTACACCTTTTTTCCCAATGCAATTTAGGCCTGTTGAATACGGAAATGCCAGACAAAGTGAACTTTTACCTCTTTATTCCCCGCATTATGGACAGGGTTGGTTTGGAAACAGCTCCGGCATAGAGAACCACCAAACAACGTAGCCCCTCATAGATTGTTAGCTTTGCCTGCCCCAGAAAATAAACCAACAGAGAATAATCAAACGCGAGAAATAGATAAGAGTTACTTCAGTAAATTTTAGGGAACAAAATTGCGAGATAGAACGACTGTCGGAAGGTCCAGTTCAAACACAATTAGCGGGAATTAGTGAATCAAAAGGTAAAGATTTACCCTGTGCACGATGATTTATGAAATCGAAAACAAAAAGATATGATTAATGATAGATACTGGCGCAGCTGTTACACTAATAACTAGTACTCTTTTGTTTTAAGATTTAAAAAGTAAAGAATATTTTATATTTTTATGTACGTTTCTTCACAAAACTATATTTAATTATAATTTTCTTTAAAAGTATATTCCACAATTGAAGAATATTTTGTACCAGTAATGTATATCCACCACACATTTTATTTCACCAAGTAAGTTTTTATAAGGTATTATAATTTTATTTTTAATTGTAGCCCTTATATCTGGTTATCGATTCGGAATGTAATTGTGATATTAAAAATGCATTTAGAGAGGTCTACGGTTTTTACTGGCTTATCAAATAAATGATACAAATGGACCCTAGACCATCACTGACACGCAATTGACTAATTGCCCTGGATGTCGGCTTCTTACAGAAACACAGCTTCCCTATCATCAAATGTCACGGCACGCCACTGTTCGAAAGTAATTTATTTAATAACCTTCAAAAATTTTTGCGGCACACCAGTTGAAAATCATTGGTCTAGACGTTTCACTTGAGCAACATCGAGTAAGAATGATTTGTCAAGGGCCTTAATTTGTAGAAACATTAACTACTCTTCTTGAAATCTCTACTCTTCTCAATTCTTCAATCTCTACTTTCTCATAAAAAGTACTTGTCACACTTGACGGGAATTTCTAGTTACTAAGAATATCTTCCAATATCGTGGCATGGCCTAAGTCAGAATTCTGCGTTACTGAACACGGTCCTGTTGTTTTTTTGATTCTGGTCCCTCGGAGCGGTAGACTATCACCTTAACCGCTCAACCGTCCGGAATTCACCAAAAACAATCAGATCTACGATACTTTTTAATTCTTTATACTGTTAATAGCATTAAAGAATTCAAAAGTAAATTTAATGGAATGTATATGACAAAAAAATTTACAGCAAAAATTTGAAAGTAAAGGCAATCTTCATTAATAAGTGAAAACCGAATTGTGTTGTTTCGATTTTTATTTTTCTTCTTTTTGCATACTGAGGCAGACTTCCTGAAAATAAAGGAGAGAGCATCAGAACTTGAATTTGAGTAATATCCTTAAACTTCCGAATAACGGCCAATGATGGAAACAAAAACTGGCCATTGCCTGGATTTGTAACTTATAAGCACTTAAGGAACATTCCCAGAAAAAAAGACTGCCATTTAGAAATGACCGTTATCGGAGGTTCGACTTTCTGAAAATATTGTAGTTTCTCAGAGTCCTCCATTGACAGATCGCCCGTGTTGCATGCCCTCATTCCAGTTAACCATTATGTAATTTATATTTTCGATACAATTACTACTAGAATTTTCTGTATTTACAAGTACAGTAAACGCTTAATTTAAAAAAAAAAAAAGGAATTTTCTGTAGAAATAACAGATGTGCACCTGAGTAAGAAGATAGCTTTTGTCTTAATTTGAGTAAAATTCATTTAAATTTGATAAAATTTAGAAAAAAAAATTGTTTACATTTTAATTATTTTATTAAGTAATTTCTCATTATAATACAGTATAATAGAAAAAGATTATACATGCATAATGAAAAGTAATGATAATTGGATGAATAGATCTAATTTGAAGAGAAACTAAGATACTGTAATTTAAAATTACAATTGTATGAAATGGTTTGTTAGTAATAAAAATGAAGATTATAATGAGAGGAGTCATAAAGGAAGAATGTACTGTACATTTATTGCAATTGGCTATATGCAAAACTTTATAAATAAAAACACAGATAAAAAGCACATTTTAATGATTTCGTGAATATTTACAGAATAAACAACCCAATTTAAGGGTCAAACTGATAAAATTCAATTGAACTAAATTAAGTAACCAAACATTGCAGGATTTCTTCTAAACTACTTAATAAATTAATTTCTATCCTGAAAATAGCCTGGAAGAAATCCAGCCATGTTTGGTTATTTGGTCAATTGCTAGGCCTCGATACATAGTCGTCGTATGTAATTTCACAATCACTTATTAAATCGTCAAAAGTTATGAACGTCTCTTCCTTTCTCGTCGTATTTTGTTCCGTTTGATTTGGCACATTACCATTGTCTAATGGAGAAACTGAATCCTCATGAAAAATACCATTCCAAATACTTTCTATGTTGTTAATACAATCATCAAATTTTGCTTCGGGTGTATTATTTGTTCTTCCTAAAGACAAATCTTGATTATCTTCAAAATTTAAAGCATTTGCTGAGTTGTTAAATAAATTTAAATTAAAACTCAAATCACTAAAATTGTCATCTAAAGATGATAAACTTTCATTCAAATTGTTCATTTTATTGCTGTCAGATAGACTGGAAGACAATGAATTTTCGGATGATAATATTTTATTTTTCTTTGCAGATTTTTTCTTTGGTGACTTCATCACTTTGTTCACTAAAGTTATTTCAGCATTGTTGCGTTTCACTATGAAATCCATCACGTTTTCATCTTTCAATGGATACGTACACTGGAACAATGAATATACATATATATATATAAATTTTTTATATATGTTGGGTGTTTCAAAAAATTGTTAACATTATAGACTGATAAAAGATTTCTGTTGTGATTACTTATGGTTATTATAGACATATATTTTTCTTTTATTTGCAAGTGACTGAAGTTGCAAGACATTATTGCTGCATGGACTGAACTCTATGGTGATTTACAGCAAACATCAAGAGAATTTCCAAATTTCAACATTAATTATCACATTTTATGAGTTTGCCAATTCAGCCATGAATATGGTAAATAGAAGTAATATGCCACCAGTTCTGAAGACCATTCAAAAACATATCATGAACATATTGACAAGAATAAAAATAAGACTCTTCAGGCCAATTTCAGAAACAAGATCTAGATTTAGGTAAAACGATATGTAAAGTACAGCCTATGTTCAAGCCAAGCTTTTGATATAGACAACAATTTTTTTCTTATAATTTGTAGTGTATAAATGTTGATTCAATGCAATGTAATAGTTGTGTTTGTTAAATTTTACTAAACTGCTTATAAAGGTAAAAAACAAATTCTAGTATTAAATGTAAAAACTGTTGTTAAAATAGTTAACTTAATAATTAATATTTATATGAGATTGTAAAGATTAATTTTAATGTGATTTTAAAAAAGGAGGAAAGAATGTACATCAACATATGCTGTAAAAAATTTTAAGAACATTTTTAATGATATTGTAGTATTTACAATTGTATTTTTATCCAACAAAAAAGAAGTTTATAGCCAAAACAAGTCTTGGCAATTAATAAATTGGATGTACTGATAGTCTGTTGCCTTATTATGCCACTTCAATGGAAGAGAAAATAGACAATAATTGTTAACAATAATCAATCGTCTACAGCAGTGATTCTCAACCTTTTTATCATCATAATACACTTTTAATAATTTAAAAACTTGGTAGCACACACGGTTACTTCGGTAAGTACCGCAGGACAACCGGTTATGTCATAAGTGATTTTTAAACACAGTTGGTTATTTAGGTCACGTTTTCTAAATGCCTTGGTAACTACCAACAGTTACTGGTAACACCGTTTACAATTTCCAAACGCGTCCTAGGAAGGTAGAACTAATTTAACTACAGTAGAACCCCTCTAATCCGTCACCTTTGGGACTGGGGGTATGGTCGGAACGCAAAAAAGGTCGGATTATCAGAAAAAAGTAAAATAAACAATCTTTCCCTTTGTCCAGTCTTTGTAGCACTGCTAATTTTTCATTTAATGAAAGAGTAACGTGTTTACGTTTCACTCCTGACAAATTGAAAACACACACAAAACTGTACATGTACACACAATGTAAAACACATACTGTAACGAACACAGAAAAACGCCACGGACAGTGAGTCACCGACGAGTCAGGACAAGTTTCTCGACTCCGACCACGGTCGGATTAACCGGAGTGACGGACTAGCCGAGGGCGGACTAGAAGGGTTCTACTGTACTTGTCTGACATTGCTTATGTTAGGTATTTGCAATGGCAGCACACTTCAAAAATCTCACAGCACAATGGTTGAGAATCACTGGTCTACAGGAACTGATAAATTGACAGATGATATAACTTTGAAGTTATAGATTTTGACTAAATCTTGTTTCTGAAAATGACCCTTTGACTTTAAAACTGTGAAAAAACATTTATCATCATGTTAGAGTATATCCATTGTTTCCATTAAAAATGACAGTCTCATATAAATGTGAACATTTTTTCAAAACAGCCCATATTTGTCTAAAATAATAGATATTAGACTAACTAGATATTTGTTTACAAGTGATGTACAGTACATAATATAGAAATTTTCTTTAAATAAAAAATATTAATAGGCTATCTATTAATTACAAGTATATTTTTTGAGCCACTTTTGCCCCTCTCTCTCTCTCCCTGTGTGCACAATGGGGCACTTTTGGCAAATCTTCCCCCCTTTCATTTCATGTACTGTACAATACAGTCCAATAGTTTACTGACCTACCTGTTATTGAAAGACTGACTTTAAAAAGTTCTGTAAATATTTTCTAAGGATAGTTTATTCAGATGATTAGTAAGTAGGTTTATAACAACAAACTGTATGTAACTAATACCATTACAAGAAGTCCATCTCAACCCCTCCCTACCCATTTGTGTACAATTATGTACTTTTCACAACCCTCTCCCTCCCATAGATTGTACATGTAATTAATGGATAGTTCTTAAATTACAATTATACAAATTTATATTCACTTATTTCAGCTAATATTTTTGTTATTTGATATTTATTATCGTTCTTACAATTATATAATATTTAGCCAAACATATCTTACACAAAATTTCTCTGAAAATGAGAAAAAACCATCTTGTATTAAATTTGTATTAAAATATGGCAAAAATAATTCATATTTCCAAAATTGAATAAATTTATAAACAGGCTTCTCATATTAAAATTAACCTTTAAAATGAAACAAATGGGTATATCTTATAAATAAAATTTTGATTTCAAAATATCAAAATCTTAAAAGAAAATTAATTGCATTTTAAATCAAATAGTCAGTGTAGTTAATTTAATAAAGCAAGCAATACACCTTTAACAATAAGTAAGGCTAGAAAAATACTAATCTAGATTTTGTTAACAGACCATCTTAAGAATGAACTAGCAACTGTCATTACTTAGCCAAATTAATCAATGCAATGTTAAAATAGTGGGTAAAGTTTAAAGAATGCTAACATTTTTGACCTGGTTACAAGCCATTTTTAGACATGAAGAGTTGAAAATGTCAATTCCACTTTCAACTGTCATAAAGGTCTATTAACCAGGCCAAAACCATTAGTGTTCTTTAAACATTAGTCACTATTTTAAAGATGTATTGATTAATTCAGCTTAACAGACCATCTTCAGGCATGAAATCTTTCACATGCTTAACCTATTGTCATACATTGGAGGACATGACTGTAGGCAGTATTTCAGTATGAACACAAGACAATTTCAATGAAATAAATATAAATACCTTTGTACCTAACATTATTGATGCAATTAAGCATTTTCAAAAACTGCTTAGCAGAAGCTCAGTACAAAATGATCTTGTATACATTAGATACAGCTTTCATTTCCTTGTTGATACAATAACCACTCTAGAATAGCAAGGAATGATCTAAAACTTTGCAGTAAAATATTTTTCTAAAATAAATTCTACAAAAAACCAATATTTATACTATATTAAGACAAAAATTTGTCTTATTTTTATTTAAATTAATAAAATAAAGAAGTGTGTTATAAAGATTAGTTTATAATTTAGATTTTATATAATTTTTTTAATTTACTATATTGTTATGGAGTATTTATCCCAAATGTACTTAAATTAACAACTGATTTCATATAGAGTGTTAATAATAATGTTAAAAATATTAAGGATAAGTTTAAATTAGGTTCAAAAATCAAGTTGACTAATTACAACACAAAATAGATTGTCAAATGAAACAATCCACCCTCTGCAAACATATTTATAGACTTGAAAGTAAAACTTCGTGTGTCTGATTGCAAAGAAAACAGATGCCAATTTTGGATTTTTTAAAAAAATAATTTTTTGAGAATTATTTTGAATAAAAGTTATAAAAATTCTATAAAATTTATTACAGAACTGAAAAGACTGATACAATAGAAGTAATGTATACAAAAAATTTAATTCAATTTTATTTCAAACATAATTACACACAAAAAAATCAAATTCTTTTTTCTGAAAAGTGTTGTAATCTCTCTAGGTACTGTACATCAAATACAAATGTAGAAATCCAAAAAACAAAAATACCAAATGTTAATAAGCAAAAAATCAGTTTTTCATAAATTGATTACACTCTGGAATAGATCATACCCTGAGATTAAAAACAAAAAAATATGAAGTTTTACTTGGAAACTAAAAAACTATATTTAGTGTAAATAAAATTGTAAAATACTTCTAAGTAACCTTAAAATATATTTAACTGTATTATATTCTTTTCTTTTTATGTAAGTCAATGTTTTTATCTGAGATGTTGTTTGAGAGGTAGTACTGTACTGTAATTACATATGGTAATGTTCTCTTAGAACATTACCATATGTAAAGTTAAAAAACATAAAGTTAACTATTAAAAGGTATAGTACATAATGTATGTGTTTGTTGTTAATTTTTTCTGCCTTGTTTTTTGGAATCTGTAAAATGACTGTTTGCCAATGGTACAGAATTAACAACAAAACTTCATTTTGGGATCACAGAAAAATTTATTTAAACAGCTCTAATGGTCAATGGTTCTAATACTAATAAATAAATGAATATTCCAAGTTTCTGTAAAAGTAGTAAGTCACAGAGTCCAATAGCCAAAATAACAAAATACAAGCTATCAGAAATACTTCAAAGAAATCCAGGATGCCAAACTATACAAAATATTTCAAATGTATTGACTGTGAAATCAGATATAGATATTGAAACAGATATGACACTACTGAAATTTCCCCAGTCCTTCCTGTAATCTGAAAATGAATTTTTCCCTTTATAAGTTTTCTACAGAACAACTGCCATAGCTTTGAATTTTCTAATTTAATTGTTTTTGTCAATTACTCCAATTACTTCAAGTGAGAAAATGTTGGGAACCAAACTAAATATGCAAAAATGTTTACTGTATTAGTCAAATCCAATAATTTTTTATGAAAGTAAGTAATTTCGTTGCATGTTTGTACTTTTATTAGTGCATATTTCAGATATTTTAGTGCATCCTATATGGACCTTAATTATTAGAATCATACATCTATAATTTCAGTTTGAGTTATAAGCTATGATTCAAGTTTCTGATAACATGAAAATTATTTGTTTATAGCTATATTTAGTTGCTCATCTTACTTGACATTTATGCCATTACTTTAAACTTAAGTCATTTTATTAAATTTTCTGGAATTAAGTGGTAAACTTCAACAAATGTCAGTTTTATTAGTAAATTTACATAATAATATTGATGTAGTATTGCATTTCATAAAAATGTTAAAATTATAAGTAATAATTTTATGACTTTTTAAAACTTCAAGTAAATTAATATGATGTCACTTTTATGTATAAAGAATGACAAAAAAAGCCCATCTTAGTCTTCACTGTGAGGAAATAAGTCTCTCAAGAAACTACTGAACTTCTTCCATCTATCTCAAACAGATTCTCTTCATCATCTCAAATCACTATACTGTAGGAATAGCAAAGCCTAAAGTGCAACATACCAAAAGCCTTCAAATGTACATAATTGTTGTGAATCAATCCAGATAAACAATCAGAGACATCTAGTGTCAGATAAAAAAGTCAGCATTTTCACAGTAAATACAGAACAAGAAGATAACACATCTTTAGCTGTTCTGGTTAATAATGAAAAAAACTTCAGAACTGTGTCCTTTTGCTCTTTTGAAAAATTTTGTTCACATCTTGCAAGCTGTAACTATAATTACCAGATTCTAGCATAGCTAATAGCTTCTAGTTACAGTCAGAGATAGAGTATTGGTTTAAACTGTATTCTTTTAGAATCACTTATAACAGTGTTTCTCAAAGTGGGCAATAACGCACCCTTGTGGGCGATGAGTAAATCTAGAGGCGCTGGAGGCAGGGTATTGAACGATGACCAAAGGCAAAATTGGGGTCACTGAAAACCGTTCCCTTTCCTCTGTTAAACTGATAAGAGGAAACATTGTGTTTAATGGTTTCCAGATGTTGAGAACAATGTACAGTAAGGGCACAAAGTGTGAGAATCATAGAAAAGCTTTCCTAAGAATATTTCCAATTCTTTCTCACACAATAGAAAATGGGTTAGGGGGCGTTGGGTATAACTTTATGGAATAAAGGGGGCAGTGGATCGAAAAAGTTTGGGAATCACTGACTTAGAAACAGCATTTTGCTATTATGAATATATTTGAATGATGATATATTATGATCTGGAATGAAGTTTCACACAACCAAATATCCCAAATAACTTTACAACTCATTAGAGACGTCATTATTACAACTTGTTTTTAGGAGTGTCGAGATTGCCCAAGTGTCCCTACATACTTTCATTCTACTTGTATGTTTTTCTTTTTAATTCCCCTGTCTGGTATCCCATTTATATTTTTGTTTCTCATATAGTTAAAAGTTAATTAAATTTCTTTGTCATATAAAATTAGTTATGATCTAGACAAGTGACAGTAAATTTTCTCTAGTATATCAAAATGAATTTGAAATTTATTAACTCTAAATCACATATCAACTATTTAATTTGAACAATTGTAAAAGAATAAAATAAATGTATACAAATTTTACTTTATTTAACATTTTAATCTATATCAGAAATGAACACAAACTCTATATAAGTATAATGACGATAATAATGTGATTATTTGTTGATTGTTATTCTATCTGAGGTACTGTACATAATTTGTAGCTTTTAAGACTTTCATTACAGTATCTTGCTTTCACATCATATTTGCAAAGTTTTGAAATATGTCAAATATTTTTTAATTTATATATAATTTATAAAACATAATGCTTTGAAATTGTCATGTGGGATATAGGTTTGTCATCACTATTTTAAACACTGTGCAGCTGTGATGTGTATATCTGTTGCATATACACACACAAATTTTTCTAACAATTTCCTATCAGTTGACCACCTTGTCCTCCAAATCTTAACCAGTGTGATTTTTGATTGTAGGAATACTTAAAAAGTATGATTTACCAAGGACATGTTGCGAATTTGGCAGCCTTGAAAGACACTACTATACTATGCCTACAAGTGAAGCATCAAGGATCAATTTCAATTAACCATTGAACAAATTGTTCATCCATTGAACACAACATTGAGCAGTATCCACTGCTAAGGTTGCTGTATAGCATGAGCATGCTTTCTGCATGTCCAGAAATAGCACAATACTTGTAACAGATTTGGTTGGTTGCATTCAGACTGCTAAATATCTCTTTAGACAGCACTGAATAGGGGTATTTACTATCACTTGCTATGTATTCATTTATATATATGTATATGTATTGTATATATATATATACACACACATACATACAAGTAACAGTAATAGCACAATTCTGTTGCAGAATTTACTAAAGAGTTCTGCAACATTCATGCTTTTGTTACTGTTCAACTTTATCTTTCTTGGTTTTGACATTTAAATTTTTGTTTTCTTTTGCAACAAATTTATTTAGTTTTGTTTTTCTAAATCTTTCAATACACTTTGTTGTGTTTTAAGAAACCATCCTTTTTAACTTGTAACAACATATTCATTATGTTGTTTATATACTTCTAATGTTTCTATGTTCCTTTGAAACATTTAAAAAAAAGTAATTTCCTAAAATAAGATAAATTCTTCATAAAATTTAATTTAATAATAGAATGAAGTAGTTTAAGAATGTGAAACTTTAACTCCATTCTTGCTTTTAGCCCTTAAATTCAGATGTCAATCATATACTACCTGTCAAATCATAACTAATTAATTAGAAACTCTCTCTTGCAATTTCCTAAATTTCTTTTCAATTGTAATAACTTGTTGGTGAATAAATGAATCAATCAATTTTTATGACAGTTTTTAACATTTTATAATAATAATAATAATAATAATAATAATAATATTACCTGCTTATTTGTACATAAATAAATAGCTTCTTCAAAATTTATCTGATATAGTCTCAGTCTCCTCTTATTATTTTCACTTGAACAGTATTTACAAAATTTTGGAGTTTCTCTCTGAAATAGAAAAAACAACTAATTATTTTACTCCTCTATTATTCTATATTTGAATATAATGATATTTCCATTAATTATGTATTCATGAAATAATTATGAACAATTATGAATTTATTTTAGCACAGGAGCCTTATACAGTACGAAACCGCCCGGCATGTCTACCGACCGCTTCTATTTCTCTGGCAGGCACCTTGGATTATCCGTGGGCAATAAACATCCTACCCAATAATGATCTCTCCTTTCTCCATCATGAAACTATTAGTACACAGTACATCTCTTGCACGGAGCTACAGAGTATTACAAAGTATTCATTTTCAGAATTATAGTAAAAAGTTATGCATTTCATCAAGGGATAGTGTCACATAGAAGACCCCAAGCTTTTTCCATCCCTGTTCATCACATTTTATTACCATAGTAGAAATAAAGAAACCAAACTAAAATAAAATTTTAATTCAAACTTTGGTTATTAAACAATATTTACAAAAATAAAACATATGAAATTGTTACTATCTGAAATATTATATACAGATGTGATGTGACCATTGCTAAAAGATCTTACAAAAGAGCAATATTTAAAAATTATTTCATAATAAAAACAAAGGCCAAGGAACTGTCACCAAGTAAGAAAGTTAGCATTGAAGCTATAGCAGAAATATCATTTGAAAATGACACTTTTAAAAAAGAACATTTATCAATGCTCTATTATATGTGAATTCCATATACAATGGTACCTCAGG
The DNA here is from genome assembly GCF_000671375.1 of Centruroides sculpturatus. Classification (NCBI taxonomy): domain Eukaryota; kingdom Metazoa; phylum Arthropoda; class Arachnida; order Scorpiones; family Buthidae; genus Centruroides; species Centruroides sculpturatus. Next base: position 182,243 of record NW_019385613.1, on the reverse strand, counting down.
ATACGAAATTAATCCATTTCGAAACTGAGATCATATCATGAAAATGTNATATATCAAAAAGCGCTTTTACAAAAAGTTATTTTTATTTATTATTATTATTTTTTCTTTAAAATTCGAGATTTGTTGTATTTTGAGAGGGTCTAAAGATAATCGATTTTTATTTAGTGCTTTAAAAATCCGCTAAACTAGAAACTTTTAAAATAACTGAATATTTGGACGGCAGCCTACTGCTTTAGGGAATGGGATCGAATATGGACAGGTCAAAAACCCAGGAATTTTTCGGGGCTGCTCCGCCCGGATATGTCGAGTCTATCAACATCCGGCCGTCCCACAGTGGATCTGGCCGATAATGGGCTTGTTAAAAAACAAAGGCCTTCTTGATACTAACAGGGCAGACATTTTTTAAAAACACTAACTGCATATTATACAATTGAAGCATCCCTCGACTTGTAAGCAACACTATGATCGTGGTCGAAATCTCAGCATCAATCCAGTGGAATGCTGCCGGAAGTGACACAATTGTTGAAGTTTTCGAGATAGCATACTGATTGCCAGATTACGGGAAAAACACAAAAAAATGGCGAATAATATGGATTTCCATATTACGTTAAATTTGTTTTTGAAGTTATTTAATTAGAACAGCTTAATGAAAAATGAATATTTCTAAAAGAGAAAGAGAAATGAAATTTTTTAAAAATTTCCTTAGGAGTTATACATAACGAAATCAATTCTAAGATTAATCATTGAGATTTTAACAAGTAAAACATTTATCTGATGTTTTACGTAAATATACTGGTGTATTAAAATATTCTATTAATTACTAACCTGATCTTAATTTATTCAGTGTACATTCATCACAAAATAAATTAAATTCAAAATTGTCAACACAAAATAGAGCTCTTACGAGTTTCTTGGTGACTGCTATCTTGTTCGCTGGCTTAGCGGGCACCGAAAAAGACGCTTACAGTTTGCAGGCAGCCAAGGACTGTATACTACAAGGATAGCCAGATCCCTATTCTACAATGTTAGCCAGGAATTGCAAGTTAGTGACGTCAGCACGTGTCCTGACCTCTCTGTTTACATAGAGCAGGGTGTGCACGTGTTTAGTTTTCGCTTTTAATATTCGTCCAATTTTGTGATTAACGAAGTGATTTATTTTAATATTTCTGTAATTGTTTTATTTGACTAAGTTTTTTATAAGGTAAGATGATTTAAATATAAGTCATTAAATATTTAAAGCTATATTTTTATGTTAGGTGAAGAACAAAATGC